>NW_025063521.1:0-1661 GCF_018153295.1 Drosophila grimshawi
AATTATATATGGAAATCACATGATTGTGGAGTATTATTCTGCCGGCAAACCGTCAATTATAGTTCAAATTATTAAATATTTGGTTATTCGTGTGTTATATTTAAATTAATACATGAAGAATTAATATGAGTGGTTGCATTTGAAAGTATGCATCATTCTTAAGGAAATGGTGTCTAAACCTATATATGGAGTGTGGAGTCGGCAAGGCAAGTCATATGAGAAAAAGTAAAAGTAACAAAATAATATGACTGTGGAGTATTGTCTTGCCGGCATGGATAATTTATTGGGCAATTATGAAAATGAAGTTAATCTTGTATTATATTTTTTTATATTTTTATACGAGAATTAATGTTGGGTGGTAGCATTTGAAAAAGCATCATGCTTAAAGAGATGGTGTTCAAAAACCTATATATGGAGTGGTGTCGCGCAAGGCAAGTCATATGAGAAAAAGTAAAAGTAACAAAATAATATGACTGTGGAGTATTGTCTTGCCGGCATGGATAATTTATTGGGCAAATTATGAAAAATGAAGTTAATCTTGTATTATATTTAATTTAATACATGAAGAATTAATGTTGGGTGGTAGCATTTGAAAAAAGTATCATGCTTAAAGAGATGGTGTTCAAAAACCTATATATGGAGTGGTGTCGCGCAAGGCAAGTCATATGAGAAAGAGTAAAAGTAACAAAATAATATGACTGTGGAGTATTGTCTTGTTGGCATGGATAATTTGCTGGGCAAATTATGAAATAATGAAGTTAATCTTGTATTATATTTAATTTAATACATGAAGAATTAATGTTGGGTGGTAGCATTTTGAAAAAAGTATCATGCTTAAAAGAGATGGTGTTCAAAAACCTATATATGGAGTGGTGTCGCGCAAGGCAAGTCATATGAGAAAAAGTAAAAGTAACAAAATAATATGACTGTGGAGTATTGTCTTGCCGGCATGGATAATTTATTGGGCAAATTATGAAATAATGAAGTTAATCTTGTATTATATTTAATTTAATACATGAAGAATTAATGTTGGGTGGTAGCATTTGAAAAAGTATCATGCTTAAAGAGATGGTGTTCAAAAACCTTTATATGGAGTGGTGTCGCGCAAGGCAAGTCATATGAGAAAAAGTAAAAGTAACAAAATAATATGACTGTGGAGTATTGTCTTGCCGGCATGGATAATTTATTGGGCAAATTATGAAATAATGAAGTTAATCTTGTATTATATTTAATTTAATACATGAAGAATTAATGTTGGGTGGTAGCATTTGAAAAAAAGCATCATGCTTAAAGAGATGGTGTTCAAAAACCTTACATGGTGAGTGGTGTGTGCTCATCTATTATATGAAGATTTCATATAATTTATTAAAGATTATGTTATACGCTCATGTTTGTGTTTGAGCATGTTCGTCTGTTATTAATAATAAATTGCTTGGTCATACATAAAAAAGATAATTGCGGACTTCTGCCAAGGTGTTGTTGTTGGAAACATTGTATTAAAATCTTTATTTCCACAACATATTATAATAGGCTCTCTTTATCGTTAATTTCCTTATAATCAAACAAATGTAAACTGATTGAAAATTGATATAGGTGATGTGGATGCATTCGCATAGTCATCGAGTAAATTGGTTAAAACATGTCATATTTTTATATATTAT
>NW_025063522.1:0-445 GCF_018153295.1 Drosophila grimshawi
AA
The DNA here is from genome assembly GCF_018153295.1 of Drosophila grimshawi. Classification (NCBI taxonomy): domain Eukaryota; kingdom Metazoa; phylum Arthropoda; class Insecta; order Diptera; family Drosophilidae; genus Drosophila; species Drosophila grimshawi. The sequence goes on from NW_025063522.1 coordinate 3, forward strand.
GAGCATGACATATACTGTTGAATTACGCTTCCTCGGACCTCTTGAAAATTTATGGTGGGGAGGTAAACTTCTCAACAGGCCAAAAACAATATCCTATGCTGGTTCCATGTGAAGAGTCTCTATCGATAGAATAATGTGGTATGGAATAAAATTAGAACTGTAACTTCGGGATACAAGGATTTAATTGTGATTGAGATAGTCGGGCTTGATTGGGAAAACAATAACATGTTTATGCTCAAGTTCTGGGTAAATAGGGTTTCTATCATTTATGGTCTATTCTTGTTCCCTGGATAGTTTAGTTACGTGAATAATTAGGGAACTTCTTGCTAAAAATTCTTTAAGAATACTGCAATTGGGCAACTCGATTAGTTCTTTTAAATTATAACGATTAATACCAACAATCAATACTCATAAGGAACTGGCACGGGACTTGGGAATCCGAC
>NW_025063523.1:0-362 GCF_018153295.1 Drosophila grimshawi
GAGCTTGACTCTAATCTGGCAGTGTAAGGAGACATAAGAGGTGTAGAATAAGTGGGAGATATTAGACTTAAGCCTATATCGACAATGAAATACCACTACTCTTATTGTTTCCTTACTTACTTCTTGATTAAATGGAACGTAAATATTTCCTAGCCATTATACGGATGTATTTATTATATCTTATGGTATTGGGTTTTGATGCAAGCTTCTTGATCAAAGTATCACGAGTTTGTTATATAATAACAAACAAATTCCTTAATAAGAAAAATGCATTTATGTAAATTTTGATTTAAAAAAATTTGGTATAACTCCGACTACTCAGGTATGATCCAATTCAAGGACATTGCCAGGTAGGGAGTTTG
>NW_025063524.1:0-5082 GCF_018153295.1 Drosophila grimshawi
ATATATTTTCTGTTAATCTAACAATATCCCTTAATATCGTTCTTAGATGAGTCGGAAGTCAAATTAATTTAATGCAGTTTTGTTCCAAGATCGATTGAATTCTAAAAACACCTTTATAATTGAAATGGGGCAATTTTTGACGAAGATATGGCCATTTATTTCAAGGTAGGCCCTATTTAATGCTTTCCATATATTTTCTGTTAATAAACAATATCCCTTAATATCTTTCTTTGATGAGTCGGACGTCAAATTAGTTTTATGCAGTTTTGTTTCCAGGATTGAGTGAATTCTAAAAACACCTTTATAATTGAAATGGAGCAATTGTTGACGAAGATATGGCCATTTATTTCACCAGGTAGACCCTATTCAATGCTTTCCATCTATTTTCTATTTATCGAAGAATATCCCTTAATATCTTTCTTAGATGAGTCCGGAACTCAAATTATTTTAATTCAGTTTTTGTTTCAAAGATCGAGCGAACCTCTAAAAACATCTTTATAATTGATATGGAGCAATTTGAGACGAAGATATGGCCATTTATTTCAAGGTAGACCCTATTTAATGCTTTCCATATATTTTCTGTTAATCAACAATATCCCTTAATATCTTTCTTAGATGAGTCGGAAGTCAAATTATTTTAATGCAGTTTTTGTTTCAAAGATTGAGTGAATTCTAAAAGCACCTTTATAATTGAAATGGGGCAATTTGAGACGAAGATATGGACATTTATTTCAAGGCTGACCCTATTTAAAGTTAGGCTTATCTTTTCTATTAATCGAAGAATATCTCTTAATATCTTTCTTAGATGAGTCTTAAGTCAAATTATTTTAATGCAGTTTTGTTTCAAAGATCGATTGAATTCTAAAAACACCTTTATAATTGAAAGGGGCAATTTTTGACGAAGATATGGCATTTATTTCAAGGTTGAGCCTATTTAATGCTTTCCATATATTTTCTATTTATCGAAGAATATCCCTTAATATCTTTCTTAGATGAGTCGGAAGTCAAATTATTTTAATGCAGTTTTGTTCCAAAGATCAAGGGAATTTTAAAAACATCTTTATAATTGAAATGGGGCAATTTGAGAAGAAGATATGGCCATTTATTTCAAGGTAGACCCTATTTAATGCTTTCCATATATTTTCTGTTAATCAACAATATCCCTTAATATCTTTCTTAGATGAGTCGGAAGTCAATTATTTTAATGCAGTTTTGTTCCAAAGATTGAGTGAATTCTAAAAACACCTTTATAATTGAAATGGGGCAATTTGAGACGAAGATATGGCCATTTATTTCAAGGTTGACCCTATTTAAAGTTTGGCTTATATTTTCCATTAATCGAAGAATATCTCTTAATATCTTTCTTAGTGAGTCGGAAGTCAAATTATTTTAATGCAGTTTTTGTTTCAAAGATCGATTGAATTCTAAAAACACCTTTATAATTGAAATGGGGCAATTTTTTGACGAAGATATGGCCATTTATTTCAAGGTAGAGCCTATTTAATGCTTTCCATATATTTTCTATTTATCGAAGAATATCCCTTAGTATCTTTCTTAGATGAGTCGGAAGTCAAATTATTTGAATGCAGTTTTGTTCCAAAGATCGAGCGAATTTTAAAAACATCTTTATAATTGGGGCAATTTTGGACGAAGATATGGCCATTTATTTCAAGGTAGACCCTATAGAATGCTTTCCATATATTTTCTGTTAATCAACAATATCCCTTAATATCTTTCTTAGATGAGTCGGAAGTCAAATTATTTTAATGCAGTTTTGTTCCAAAGATTGAGTGAATTCTAAAAACACCTTTATAATTGAAATGGGGCAATTTGAGACGAAGATATGGACATTTATTTCAAGGCTGACCCTATTTAAAGTTTGGCTTATATTTTCTATTAATCGAAGAATATCTCTTAATATCTTTCTTAGATGAGTCTTAAGTCAAATTATTTTAATGCAGTTTTGTTTCAAAGATCGATTGAATTCTAAAAACACCTTTATAATTGAAAAGGGGCAATTTTTGACGAAGATATGGCATTTATTTCAAGGTAGAGCCTATTTAATGCTTTCCATATATTTTCTATTTATCGAAGAATATCCCTTAATATCTTTCTTAGATGAGTCGGAAGTCAAATTATTTTAATGCAGTTTTGTTCCAAAAATCGAGCGAATTTTAAAAACATCTTTATAATTGAAATGGGGCAATTTGAGAAGAAGATATGGCCATTTATTTCAAGGTAGACCCTATTTAATGCTTTCCATATATTTTCTGTTAATCAACAATATCCCTTAATATCTTTCTTAGATGAGTCGGAAGTCAAATTATTTTAATGCAGTTTTGTTTCAAAGATTGAGTGATTTCTAAAAACACCTTTATAATTGAAATGGGGCAATTTGAGACGAAGATATGGCCATTTATTTCAAGGTTGACCCTATTTAAAGTTTGGCTTATATTTTCTATTAATCGAAGAATATCTCTTAATATCTTTCTTAGATGAGTCGGAAGTCAAATTATTTTAATGCAGTTTTGTTGCAAAGATCGATTGAATTCTAAAAACACCTTTATAATTGAAATGGGGCAATTTTTGACAAAGATATGGCCATTTATTTCAAGGGTGACCCTATTTAATGTTTGGCTTATATTTTCTATAAATCGAAGAATATCCCTTAATATCTTTCTTAGATGAGTCGGAAGTCAAATTATTTTAATGCAGTTTTGTTTCAAAGATCAAGTGAATTCTAAAAACATCTTTATAATTGGGGCAATTTTGGACGAAGATATGGCCATTTATTTCAAGGTAGACCCTATAGAATGCTTTCCATATATTTTCTGTTAATCAACAATATCCCTTAATATCTTTCTTAGATGAGTCGGAAGTCAAATTATTTTAATGCAGTTTTGTTCCAAAGATTGAGCGAATTCTAAAAACACCTTTATAATTGAAATGGGGCAATTTGAGACAAAGATATGGCCATTTATTTCAAGGTTGACCCTATTTAATGTTTGCCTTATATTTTCTATTTATCGAAGAATATCCCTTAATATCTTTCTAAGATGAGTCGGAAGTCAAATTATTTTAATGCAGTTTTGTTGCAAAGATCGATTGAATTCTAAAAACACCTTTATAATTGAAATGGGGCAATTTTTGACGAAGATATGGCCATTTATTTCAAGGTAGAGCCTATTTAATGCTTTCCATATATTTTCGATTTATCGAAGAATATCCCTTAATATCTTTCTTAGATGAGTCGGAAGTCAACTAATTTTAATGCAGTTTTGTTCCAAAGATCGAGTGAATTCTAAAAACACTTTTATACTTGAAGTGAGGCAATTTTTGACGAAGATATGGCCATTTATTTCAAGGTAGACCCTATTTAATGTTTTCCATATATTTTCTGTTAATCAACAATATACCTTAATATCTTTCTTAGATGAGTCGGAAGTCAAATTATTTTAACGCAGTTTTGTTTCAAAGATCAAGTAAATTCTAAAAACACCTTTTTAATTGAAAGGGTGCAATTTTTGACGAAGATATGGCCATTTATTTCAAGGTAGACCCTATTTAATGCTTTCCATATATTTTCTGTTAATCAACAACATCCCTTAATATCTTTCTTAGATGAGTCAAAAGTCAAATTATTTTAATGCAGTTTTGTTTCAAAGATCGAGTGAATTCTAAAAACACCTTTATAATTGAAAGGGTGCAGTTTTTGACGAAGATATGGCCATTTATTTCAAGGTAGAGGCTATTTAATGCTTTCCATATATTTTCTATTTATCGAAGAATATCCCTTAATATCTTTCTTAGATGAGTCGGAAGTCAAATTATTTTAATGCAGTTTTGTTTCAAAGATCGTTTGAATTCTAAAAACGCCTTTATAATTGAAATGGGGCAATTTTTGACGAAGATATGGCCATTTATTTCAAGGGTAGAGCCTATTTAATGCTTTCCATATATTTTCTATTTATCGAAGAATATCCCCTTAATATCTTTCTTAGATGAGTCGGAAGTCAAATTATTTTAATGCAGTTTTTGTTCCAAAGATCGAGCGAATTTTAAAAACATCTTTATAATTGAAATGGGGCAATTTTGGACGAAGATATGGCCATTTATTTCAAGGTAGACCCTATAGAATGCTTTCCATATATTTTCTGTTAATCAACAATATCCCTTAATATCTTTCTTAGATGAGTCTTAAGTCAAATTATTTTAATGCAGTTTTGTTTCCAAAGATCGATTGAATTCTAAAAACACCTTTATAATTGAAATGGGGCAATTTTTGATGAAGATATGGCATTTTATTTCAAGGTAGAGCCTATTTAATGCTTTCCATATATTTTCTATTTATCGAAGAATATCCCTAATATCTTTCTTAGATGAGTCGGAAGTCAAATTATTTTAATGCAGTTTTGTTCCAAAGATCGAGTGAATTCTAAAAACACCTTTATAATTGAAATGGGGCAATTTGAGACGAAGATATGGCCATTTATTTCAAGGTAGACCCTATTTAATGCTTTCCATATATTTTCTGTTAATCAACAATATCCCTTAATATCTTTCTTAGATGAGTCGGAAGTCAAATTATTTTAATGCAGTTTTGTTCCAAAGATTGAGTGAATTCTAAAAAACACCTTTATAATTGAATTGGGGCAATTTGAGACGAAGATATGGCTATTTATTTCAAGGTAGACCCTATTTAAAGTTTGGCTTATATTTTCCATTAATCGAAGAATATCTCTTAATATCTTTCTTGATGAGTCGGAAGTCAAATTATTTTAATGCAGTTTTGTTTCAAAGATCGATTGAATTCCCTAAAACACCTTTATAATTGAAATGGGGCACTTTTGACGAAGATATGGCCATTTATTTCAAGGTAGAGCCTATTTAATGCTTTCCATATATTTTCTATTTATCGAAGAATATCCCTTAATATCTTTCTTAGATGAGTCGGAAGTCAAATTATTTGAATGCAGTTTTGTTCCAAAGATCGAGCGAATTTTAAAAACATCTTTATAATTGGGGCAATTTTTGGACGAAGATATGGCCATTTATTTCAAGGTAGACCCTATAGAATGCTTT
>NW_025063525.1:0-17625 GCF_018153295.1 Drosophila grimshawi
CTGACCCAATTATTGGCGAAGATACATCCATTTGAATTTGGAAACTTAAAACGTCAATTTCTCGAAATGACTTTGAGACTACATATTTTCAGCTTTTGATGCAGGGTCAAAATATTTAAAAAAGGGCTTCATAATGTTGAAAGAAATTCTAACTTCTGACAATTATTGGCGAAGATACATCCGTTTGAATTTGGAAACAGAAACTTAAAACGTCAACTTCTCGAAATGCCTTCGAGACTACATATTTTCAGCTTTTGATGCAGAATCAAAATATATAAAAAGGGGTTCATAATGTTGAAAGAAATTCTAACTTCTGACAATTATTGGCGAAGATACATCCGTTTGAATTTGGAAACCGAAATTTAAAACGTCAATTTCTCGAAATGACTTCGAGACTACATATTTTCAGCTTTTGATGCAGGGTCAAAATATATAAAAAGGGCTTCATAATGTTGAAAGAAATTCTAACTTCTGACAATTATTGGCGAAGATACATCCGTTTGAATTTGGAAACAGAAACTTAAAACGTCAATTTCTCGAAATGACTTCGAGAATACATATTTTCAGCTTTTGATGCAGAATCAAAATATATAAAAAGGGCTTCATAATGTTGAAAGAAATTCTAACTGCTGACAATTATTGGCGAAGATACATCCGTTTGAATTTGGAAACAGAATCTTAAAACGTCAATTTCTCGAAATGACTTCAAGACTACATATTTTCAGCTTTTGATGCAGAATCAAAATATATAAAAAGGGCGTCATAATGTTGAAAGAAATTCTAACTGCTGACAATTATTGGCGAAGATACATCCGGGTGAATTTGGAAACAGAAACTTAAAACGTCAATTTCTCGAAATGACTTCGAGACTACATATTTTCAGCTTTTGAAGCAGAGTCAAAATATATAAAAAGGGCTTCATAATGTTGAAAGAAATTCTAACTTCTAACAATTATTGGCGAAGATACATCCGTTTGAATTTGGAAACAGAATCTTAAAACGTCAATTTCTCGAAATGACTTCGAGACTACATATTTTCAGCTTTTGATGCAGAATCAAAATATATAAAAAGGGCGTCATAATGTTGAAAGAAATTCTAACTTCTAACAATTATTGGCGAAGATACATCCGTTTGAATTTGGAAACAGAAACTTAAAACGTCAATTTCTCGAAATGACTTCGAGACTACATATTTTCAGCTTTTGATGCAGAATCAAAATATATAAAAAGGGGCTTCATAATGTTGAAAGAAATTCTAACTGCTGACAATTATTTGCGAAGATACATCCCGTTTGAATTTGGAAACCGAAACTTAAAACGTCAATTTCTCGAAATGACTTCAAGACTACATATTTTCAGCTTTTGAAGCAGAGTCAAAATATATAAAAATGGCGTCATAATGTTGAAAGAATTCTAACTGCTGACAATTATTGGCGAAGATACATCCGTTTGAATTTGGAAACCGAAACTTAAAACGTCGATTTCTCGAAATGACTTCGAGACTACATATTTTCAGCTTTTGAAGCAGAGTCAAAATATATAAAAAGGGCTTCATAATGTTGAAAGAAATTCTAACTGCTGACAATTATTGGCGAAGATACATCCGGGTGAATTTGGAAACAGAAACTTAAAACGTCAATTTCTCGAAATGACTTCGAGACTACATATTTTCAGCTTTTGAAGCAGAGTCAAAATATATAAAAAGGGCTTCATAATGTTGAAAGAAATTCTAACTTCTAACAATTATTGGCGAAGATACATCCGTTTGAATTTGGAAACAGAATCTTAAAACGTCAATTTCTCGAAATGACTTCAAGACTACATATTTTCAGCTTTTGATGCAGAATCAAAATATATAAAAAGGGCGTCATAATGTTGAAAGAAATTCTAACTTCTAACAATTATTGGCGAAGATACATCCGTTTGAATTTGGAAACAGAAACTTAAAACGTCAATTTCTCGAAATGACTTCGAGACTACATATTTTCAGCTTTTGATGCAGAATCAAAATATATAAAAAGGGCTTCATAATGTTGAAAGAAATTCTAACTGCTGACAATTATTTGCGAAGATACATCCGTTTGAATTTAGAAACAGAATCTTAAAACGTCAATTTCTCGAAATGACTTCAAGACTACATATTTTCAGCTTTTGAAGCAGAGTCAAAATATATAAAAAGGGCGTCATAATGTTGAAAGAAATTCTAACTGCTGACAATTATTGGCGAAGATACATCCGTTTGAATTTGGAAACCGAAACTTAAAACGTCGATTTCTCGAAATGACTTCGAGACTACATATTTTCAGCTTTTGAAGCAGAGTCAAAATATATAAAAAGGGCTTCATAATGTTGAAAGAAATTCTAACTGCTGACAATTATTGGCGAAGATACATCCGGGTGAATTTGGAAACAGAAACTTAAAACGTCAATTTCTCGAAATGACTTCGAGACTACATATTTTCAGCTTTTGAAGCAGAGTCAAAATATATAAAAAGGGCTTCATAATGTTGAAAGAAATTCTAACTGCTGACAATTATTGGCGAAGATACATCCGTTTGAATTTGGAAACAGAATCTTAAAACGTCAATTTCTCGAAATGACTTCAAGACTACATATTTTCAGCTTTTGATGCAGAATCAAAATATATAAAAAGGGCTTCATAATGTTGAAAGAAATTCTAACTTCTGACAATTATTGGCGAAGATACATCCGTTTGAATTTGGAATCAGAAACTTAAAACGTCAATTTCTCGAAATGACTTCGAGACTACATATTTTCAGCTTTTGATGCAGAATTAAAATATATAAAAAGGACTTCATAATGTTGAAAGAAATTCTAACTGCTGGCAATTATTGGCGAAGATACATCCGTTTGAATTTGGAAACAGAATCTTAAAACGTCAATTTCTCGAAATGACTTCAAGACTACATATTTTCAGCTTTTGATGCAGAATCAAAATATATAAAAAGGGCGTCATAATGTTGAAAGAAATTCTGACTTCTGACAATTATTGGCGAAGAAACATCCGTTTGAATTTGGAAACAGAAACTTAAAACGTCAATTTCTCGAAATGACTTCGAGACTACATATTTTCAGCTTTTGATGCAGGGTCAAAATATCTAAAAAGGGCTTCATAATGTTGAAAGAAATTCTGACTTCTGCCAAATATTGGCGAAGATACATCCGTTTGAATTTGGAAACCGAAACTTAAAACGTCAATTTCTCGAAATGAATTCGAGACTACATATTTTCAGCTTTTGATGCAGAGTCAAAATATATAAAAAGGGCTTCATAATGTTGAAAGAAATTCTAACTTCTGACAATTATTGGCGAAGATACATCCGTTTGAATTTGGAAACCGAAACTTAAAACGTCAATTTCTCGAAATGACTTTGAGACTACATATTTTCAGCTTTTGATGCAGGGTCAAAATATCTAAAAAGGGCTTCATAATGTTGAAAGAAATTCTAACTTCTGACAATTATTGGCGAAGATACATCCGTTTGAATTTAGAAACCGAAACTTAAAACGTCAATTTCGCGAAATGACTTCGAGACTACATATTTTCAGCTTTTGATGCAGAATCAAAATATATAAAAAGGGCTTCATAATGTTGAAAGAAATTCTAACTTCTGACAATTATTGGCGAAGATACATCCGTTTGAATTTGGAAACAGAAACTTAAAACGTCAATTTCTCGAAATGACTTCGAGACTACATATTTTCAGCTTTTGATGCAGAGTCAAAATATACAAAAAGGGCTTCATAATGTTGAAAGAAATTTTAACTTCTGACAATTATTGGCGAAGATACATCCGTTTGAATTTGGAAACAGAAACTTAAAACGTCAATTTCTCGAAATGACTTCGAGACTACATATTTTCAGCTTTTGATGCAGAATCAAAATATATAAAAAGGGCTTCATAATGTTGAAAGAAATTCTAACTTCTGACAATTATTGGCGAAGATTCATCCGTTTGAATTTGGAAACAGAAACTTAAAACGTTGAAAGAAAATCTAACTTCTGACAATTATTGGCGAAGATACATCCGTTTGAATTTGGAAACAGAAACTTAAAACGTCAATTTCTCGAAATGACTTCGAGACTACATATTTTCAGCTTTTGATGCAGAATCAAAATATATAAAAATGGCTTCATAATGTTGAAAGAAATTCTAACTTCTGACAATTATTGGCGAAGATACATCCGTTTGAATTTGGAAACAGAAACTTAAAACGTCAATTTCTCGAAATGACTTCGCGACTACATATTTTCAGCTTTTGATGCAGAGTCAAAATATATAAAAAGGGCTTCATAATGTTGAAAGAAATTCTGACTTCTGCCAATTATTGGCGAAGATACATCCGTTTGAATTTGGAAACCGAAACTTAAAACGTCAATTTCTCGAAATGACTTCGAGACTACATATTTTCAGCTTTTGATGCAGAGTCGAAATATATAAAAAGGGCTTCATAATGTTGAAAGAAATTCTAACTTCTGACAATTATTGGCGAAGATACATCCGTTTGAATTTGGAAACAGAAACTTAAAACGTCAATTTCTCGAAATGACTTCGAGACTACATATTTTCAGCTTTTTGATGCAAAGTCAAAATATATAAAAAGGGCTTCATAATGTTGAAAGAAATTCTGACTTCTGACAATTATGGGCGAAGACACAACCGTTTGAATTTGGAAACAGAAACTTAAAACGTCAATTTCTCGAAATGTTTTCAAAACTACATATTTTCAGCTTTTGATGCAGAATCAAAATATATAAAAAGGGCGTCATAATGTTGAAAGAAATTCTAACTGCTGACAATTATTGGCGAAGATACATCCGTTTGAATTTGGGAAAAGAAACTTAAACCGCCAATATCTCGAAATGACTTCGAGACTACATATTTTCAGCTTTTGATGCAGAATCAAAATATATAAAAATGGGTTCATAATGTTGAAAGAAATTCTAACTTCTGACAATTATTGGCGAAGATACATCCGTTTGAATTTGGAAACAGAAACTTAAAACGTCAATTTCTCGAAATGACTTCGAGACTACATATTTTCAGCTTTTGATGCAGAGTCAAAATATATAAAACGGGCTTCATAATGTTGAAAGAAATTCTAACTTCTAACAATTATTGGCGAAGATACATCCGTTTGAATTTGGAAACAGAAACTTAAAACGTCAATTTTTCGAAATGACTTCGAGACTACATATTTTCAGCTTTTGATGCAGAGTCAAAATATATAAAAAGGGCTTCATAATGTTGAAAGAAATTCTAACTTCTGACAATTATTGGCGAAGATACATCCGTTTGAATTTGGAAACCGAAACTTAAAACGTCAATTTCTCGAAATGACTTTGAGACTACATATTTTCAGCTTTTGATGCAGAGTCAAAATATATAAAAAGGGCTTCATAATGTTGAAAGAAATTCTAACTTCTGACAATTATTGGCGAAGATACATCCGTTTGAATTTAGAAACCGAAACTTAAAACGTCAATTTCTCGAAATGACTTCGAGACTACATATTTTCAGCTTTTGATGCAGAGTCAAAATATATAAAACGGGCTTCATAATGTTGAAAGAAATTCTAACTTCTGACAATTATTGGCGAAGATACATCCGTTTGAATTTGGAAACAGAAACTTAAAACGTCAATTTCTCGAAATGACTTCGAGACTACATATTTTCAGCTTTTGATGCAGCGTCAAAATATATAAAAAGGGCTTCATAATGTTGAAAGAAATTTTAACTTCTGACAATTATTGGCGAAGATACATCCGTTTGAATTTGGAAACAGAAACTTAAAACGTCATTTCTCGAAATGACTTCGGGACTACATATATTCAGCTTTTGATGCAGGGTCAAAATATATAAAACGGGCTTCATAATGTTGAAAGAAATTCTAACTTCTGACAATTATTGGCGAAGATACATCCGTTTGAATTTGGAAACAGAAACTTAAAACGTCAATTTCTCGAAATGACTTCGAGACTACATATTTTCAGCTTTTGATGCAGAATCAAAATATATAAAACGGGCTTCATAATGTTGAAAGAAATTCTAACTGCTGACAATTATTGGCGAAGATACATCCGTTTGAATTTGGAAACAGAATCTTAAAACGTCAATTTCTCGAAATGACTTCGCGACTACATATTTTCAGCTTTTGATGCAGAGTCAAAATATATAAAAAGGGTTTCATAATGATGAAAGAAATTCTGACTTCTGACAATTATTGGCGAAGATACATCCGTTTGAATTTGGGAAAAGAAACTTAAACCGCCAATATCTCGAAATGACTTCGAGACTACATATTTTCAGCTTTTGATGCAGAATCAAAATATATAAAAATGGGTTCATAATGTTGAAAGAAATTCTAACTTCTGACAATTATTGGCGAAGATACATCCGTTTGAATTTGGAAACAGAAACTTAAAACGTCAATTTCTCGAAATGACTTCGAGACTACATATTTTCAGCTTTTGAAGCAGAGTCAAAATATATAAAACGGGCTTCATAATGTTGAAAGAAATTCTAACTTCTAACAATTATTGGCGAAGATACATCCGTTTGAATTTGGAAACAGAAACTTAAAACGTCAATTTCTCGAAATGACTTCGAGACTACATATTTTCAGCTTTTGATGCAGAGTCAAAATATATAAAAAGGGCTTCATAATGTTGAAAGAAATTCTAACTTCTGACAATTATTGGCGAAGATACATCCGTTTGAATTTGGAAACAGAAACTTAAAACGTCAATTTCTCGAAATGACTTTGAGACTACATATTTTCAGCTTTTGATGCAGAGTCAAAATATATAAAAAGGGCTTCATAATGTTGAAAGAAATTCTAACTTCTGACAATTATTGGCGAAGATACATCCGTTTGAATTTAGAAACAGAAACTTAAAACGTCAATTTCTCGAAATGACTTCGAGACTACATATTTTCAGCTTTTGATGCAGAATCAAAATATATAAAACGGGCTTCATAATGTTAAAAGAAATTCTAACTTCTGACAATTATTAGCGAAGATACATCCGTTTGAATTTGGAAACAGAAACTTAAAACGTCAATTTCTCGAAATGACTTCGAGACTACATATTTTCAGCTTTTGATGCAGAGTCAAAATATATAAAAAGGGCTTCATAATGTTGAAAGAAATTTTAACTTCTGACAATTATTGGCGAAGATACATCCGTTTGAATTTGGAAACAGAAACTTAAAACGTCATTTCTCGAAATGACTTCGAGACTACATATTTTCAGCTTTTGATGCAGAATCAAAATATATAAAAAGGGCTTCATAATGTTGAAAGAAATTCTAACTTCTGACAATTATTGGCGAAGATACATCCGTTTGAATTTGGAAACAGAAACTTAAAACGTCAATTTCTCGAAATGACTTCGAGACTACATATTTTCAGCTTTTGATGCAGAATCAAAATATATAAAAAGGGCTTCATAATGTTGAAAGAAATTCTAACTTCTGACAATTATTGGCGAAGATACATCCGTTTGAATTTGGAAACAGAATCTTAAAACGTCAATTTCTCGAAATGACTTCAAGACTACATATTTTCAGCTTTTGATGCAGAATCAAAATATATAAAAAGGGCTTCATAATGTTGAAAGAAATTCTAACTGCTGACAATTATTGGCGAAGATACATCCGGGTGAATTTGGATACCGAAACTTAAAACGTCAATTTCTCGAAATGACTTCGCGACTACATATTTTCAGCTTTTGATGCAGAGTCAAAATATATAAAAAGGGTTTCATAATGTTGAAAGAAGTTCTAACTTCTTACAATTATTGGCGAAGATACATCCGTTTGAATTTGGAAACAGAAACTTAAAACGTCAATTTCTCGAAATGACTTCGAGACTACATATTTTCAGCTTTTGATGCAGAGTCAAAATATATAAAAAGGGCTTCATAATGTTGAAAGAAGTTCTAACTTCTAACAATTATTGGCGAAGATACATCCGTTTGAATTTGGAAACAGAAACTTAAAACGTCAATTTCTCGAAATTACTTCGAGACTACATATTTTCAGCTTTTGATGCAGAATCAAAATATATAAAAAGGGCTTCATAATGTTGAAAGAAATTCTAACTTCTGACAATTATTGGCGAAGATACATCCGTTTGAATTTGGAAACAGAAACTTCAAACGTCAATTTCTCGAAATGACTTCGAGACTACATATTTTCAGCTTTTGATGCAGAATCAAAATATATAAAAAGGGCTTCATAATGTTGAAAGAAGTTCTAACTTCTGACAATTATTGGCGAAGATACATCCGTTTGAATTTGGAAACAGAAACTTAAAACGTCAATTTCTCGAAATGACTTCGAGACTACATTTTTTCACACTTTTGATGCAGAATCAAAATATATAAAAATGGCTTCATAATGTTGAAAGAAATTCTAACTTCTGACAATTATTGGCGAAGATACATCCGTTAGAATTTGGAAACAGAGACTTAAAACGTCGATTTCTCGAAATTACTTCGAGACTACATATTTTCAGCTTTTGATGCAGAATCAAAGTATATAAAAAGGGCTTCATAATGTTGAAAGAAATTCTAACTTCTGACAATTATTGGCGAAGATACATCCGTTTGAATTTGGAAACAGAAACTTAAAACGTCAATTTCTCGAAATGACTTCGAGACTACATATTTTCAGCTTTTGATGCAGAATCAAAATATATAAAAAAGGCTTCATAATGTTGAAAGAAATTCTAACTTCTGACAATTATTGGCGAAGATACATCCGTTTGAATTTGGAAACAGAAACTTAAAACGTCAATTTCTCGAAATGACTTCGAGACTACATATTTTCAGCTTTTGATGCAGGGTCAAAATATCTAAAAAGGGCTTCATAATGTTGAAAGAAATTCTGACTTCTGCCAATTATTGGCGAAGATACATCCGTTTGAATTTGGAAACCGAAACTTAAAACGTCAATTTCTCGAAATGACTTCGAGACTACATATTTTCAGCTTTTGATGCAGAGTCAAAATATATAAAAAGGGCTTCATAATGTTGAAAGAAATTCTAACTTCTGACAATTATTGGCGAAGATACATCCGTTTGAATTTGGAAACAGAAACTTAAAACGTCAATTTCTCGAAATGACTTTGAGACTACATATTTTCAGCTTTTGATGCAGAGTCAAAATATATAAAAAGGGCTTCATAATGTTGAAAGAAATTCTAACTTCTGACAATTATTGGCGAAGATACATCCGTTTGAATTTGGAAACCGAAACTTAAAACGTCAATTTCGCGAAATGACTTCGAGACTACATATTTTCAGCTTTTGATGCAGAGTCAAAATATATAAAAAGGGCTTCATAATGTTGAAAGAAATTCTAACTTCTGACAATTATTGGCGAAGATACATCCATTTGAATTTGGAAACAGAAACTTAAAACGTCAATTTCTCGAAATGACTTCGAGACTACATATTTTCAGCTTTTGATGCAGAATCAAAATATATAAAAAGGGCTTCATAATGTTGAAAGAAATTCTAACTTCTGACAATTATTGGCGAAGATACATCCGTTTGAATTTGGAAACAGAAACTTAAAACGTCAATTTCTCGAAATGACTTCGAGACTACATATTTTCAGCTTTTGATGCAGGGTCAAAATATATAAAAAGGGCTTCATAATGTTGAAAGAAATTCTAACTTCTGCCAATTATTGGCGAAGATACATCCGTTTGAATTTGGAAACCGAAACTTAAAACGTCAATTTCTCGAAATGACTTCGCGGCTACATATTTTCAGCTTTTGATGCAGAGTCAAAATATATAAAAAGGGCTTCATAATGTTGGAAGAAATTCTAACTTCTGACAATTATTGGCGAAGATACATCCGTTTGAGTTTGGAAAAAGAAACTTAAAACGTCAATTTCTCGAAATGACTTCGCGATTACATATTTTCAGCTTTTGATGCAGAGTCAAAATATATAAAAAGGGCTTCATAATGTTGAAAGAAATTCTGACTTCTGACAATTATTGGCGAAGATACATCCGTTTGAATTTGGGAAAATAAACTTAAAACGCCAATATCTCGAAATGACTTCGAGACTACATATTTTCAGCTTTTGATGCAGAGTCAAAATATATAAAAAGGGCTTCATAATGTTGAAAGAAATTCTGACTTCTGACAATTATTGGCGAAGATACATCCGTTTGAATTTGGGAAAATAAACTTAAAACGCCAATATCTCGAAATGACTTCGAGACTACATATTTTCAGCTTTTGATGCAGAATCAAAATATATAAAAAGGGGTTCATAATGTTGAAAGAAATTCTTACTTCTGACAATTATTGGCGAAGATACATCCGTTTGAATTTAGAAACAGAAACTTAAAACGTCAATTTCTCGAAATGACTTCGAGACTACATATTTTCAGCTTTTGATGCAGAGTCAAAATATATACAAAGGGCTTCATAATGTTGAAAGAAATTCTAACTTCTGACAATTATTGGCGAAGATACATCCGTTTGAATTTGGAAACAGAAACTTAAAACGTCAATTTCTCGAAATGACTTCGAGACTACATATGTTCAGCTTTTGATGCAGAATCAAAATATATAAAAAGGGCTTCATAATGTTGGAAGAAATTCTAACTTCTGCAATTATTGGCGAAGATACATCCGTTTGAATTTGGAAACAGAAACTTAAAACGTCAATTTCTCGAAATGACTTCGAGACTACATATTTTCAGCTTTTGATGCAGAGTCAAAATATATAAAAAGGGCTTCATAATGTTGAAAGAAGTTCTAACTTCTAACAATTATTGGCGAAGATACATCCGTTTGAATTTGGAAACAGAAACTTAAAACGTCAATTTCTCGAAATGACTTCGAGACTACATATTTTCAGCTTTTGATGCAGAGTCAAAATATATAAAAATGGCTTCATAATGTTGAAAGAAATTCTAACTTCTGACAATTATTGGCGAAGATACATCCGTTAGAATTTGGAAACAGAGACTTAAAACGTCGATTTCTCGAAATTACTTCGAGACTACATATTTTCAGCTTTTGATGCAGAATCAAAGTATATAAAAAGGGCTTCATAATGTTGAAAGAAATTCTAACTTCTGACAATTATTGGCGAAGATACATCCGTTTGAATTTGGAAACAGAAACTTAAAACGTCAATTTCTCGAAATGACTTCGAGACTACATATTTTCAGCTTTTGATGCAGGGTCAAAATATATAAAAAGGGCTTCATAATGTTGAAAGAAATTCTAACTTCTGACAATTATTGGCGAAGATACATCCGTTTGAATTTGGAAACAGAAACTTAAAACGTCAATTTCTCGAAATGACTTCGAGACTACATATTTTCAGCTTTTGATGCAGGGTCAAAATATCTAAAAAGGGCTTCATAATGTTGAAAGAAATTCTGACTTCTGCCAATTATTGGCGAAGATACATCCGTTTGAATTTGGAAACCGAAACTTAAAACGTCAATTTCTCGAAATGACTTCGAGACTACATATTTTCAGCTTTTGATGCAGAGTCAAAATATATAAAAAGGGCTTCATAATGTTGAAAGAAATTCTAACTTCTGACAATTATTGGCGAAGATACATCCGTTTGAATTTGGAAACAGAAACTTAAAACGTCAATTTCTCGAAATGACTTTGAGACTACATATTTTCAGCTTTTGATGCAGAGTCAAAATATATAAAAAGGGCTTCATAATGTTGAAAGAAATTCTAACTTCTGACAATTATTGGCGAAGATACATCCGTTTGAATTTGGAAACCGAAACTTAAAACGTCAATTTCGCGAAATGACTTCGAGACTACATATTTTCAGCTTTTGATGCAGAGTCAAAATATATAAAAAGGGCTTCATAATGTTGAAAGAAATTCTAACTTCTGACAATTATTGGCGAAGATACATCCATTTGAATTTGGAAACAGAAACTTAAAACGTCAATTTCTCGAAATGACTTCGAGACTACATATTTTCAGCTTTTGATGCAGAATCAAAATATATAAAAGGGCTTCATAATGTTGAAAGAAATTCTAACTTCTGACAATTATTGGCGAAGATACATCCGTTTGAATTTGGAAACAGAAACTTAAAACGTCAATTTCTCGAAATGACTTCGAGACTACATATTTTCAGCTTTTGATGCAGAGTCAAAATATATAAAAAGGGCTTCATAATGTTGAAAGAAATTCTGACTTCTGCCAATTATTGGCGAAGATACATCCGTTTGAATTTGGGAAAATAAACTTAAAACGCCAATATCTCGAAATGACTTCGAGACTACATATTTTCAGCTTTTGATGCAGAATCAAAATATATAAAAAGGGGTTCATAATGTTGAAAGAAATTCTTACTTCTGACAATTATTGGCGAAGATACATCCGTTTGAATTTAGAAACAGAAACTTAAAACGTCAATTTCTCGAAATGACTTCGAGACTACATATTTTCAGCTTTTGAAGCAGAGTCAAAATATATACAAAGGGCTTCATAATGTTGAAAGAAATTCTGACTTCTGACAATTATTGGCGAAGATACATCCGGGTGAATTTGGAAACCGAAACTTAAAGCGTCAATTTCTCGAAATGACTTCGCGACTATATATTTTCAGCTTTTGATGCAGAGTCAAAATATATAAAAAGGGTTTCATAATGATGAAAGAAAATCTGACTTCTGACAATTATTGGCGAAGATACATCCGTTTGAATTTGGAAACAGAAACTTAAAACGTCAATTTCTCGAAATGACTTTGAGACTACATATTTTCAGCTTTTGATGCAGAATCAAAATATATAAAAAGGTCTTCATAATGTTGAAAGAAATTCTAACTTCTGACAATTATTGGCGAAGATACATCCGTTTGAATTTGGAAACAGAAACTTAAAACGTCAATTTCTCGAAATGACTTCGAGACTACATATTTTCAGCTTTTGATGCAGAATCAAAATATATAAAAAGGGCTTCATAATGTTGAAAGAAATTCCAACTTCTGACAATTATTGGCGAAGATACATTCGTTTGAATTTGGAAACAGAAACTTAAAACGTCAATTTATCGAAATGACTTCGCGACTACATATTTTCAGCTTTTGATGCAGAGTCAAAATATATAAAAAGGGCTTCATAATGTTGGAAGAAATTCTAACTTCTGACAATTATTGGCGAAGATACATCCGTTTGAATTTGGGAAAAGAAACTTAAAACGTCAATTTCTCGAAATGACTTCGCGACTACATATTTTCAGCTTTTGATGCAGAGTCAAAATATATAAAAAGGGCTTCATAATGTTGAAAGAAATTCTGACTTCTGACAATTATTGGCGAAGATACATCCGTTTGAATTTGGGAAAATAAACTTAAAACGCCAATATCTCGAAATGACTTCGAGACTACATATTTTCAGCTTTTGATGCAGAATCAAAATATATAAAAAGGGGTTCATAATGTTGAAAGAAATTCTAACTTCTGACAATTATTGGCGAAGATACATCCGTTTGAATTTAGAAACAGAAACTTAAAACGTCAATTTCTCGAAATGACTTCGAGACTACATATTTTCAGCTTTTGAAGCAGAGTCAAAATATATACAAAGGGCTTCATAATGTTGAAAGAAATTCTAACTTCTGACAATTATTGGCGAAGATACATCCGTTTGAATTTGGAAACAGAAACTTAAAACGTCAATTTCTCGAAATGACTTCGAGACTACATATTTTCAGCTTTTGATGCAGAATCAAAATATATAAAAAGGACTTCATAATGTTGAAAGAAATTCTAACTTCTGACAATTATTGGCGAAGATACATCCGTTTGAATTGGGAAACAGAAACTTAAAACGTCAATTTCTCGAAATGACTTCGAGACTACATATTTTCAGCTTTTGATGCATAGTCAAAATATATAAAAAGGGCTTCATAATGTTGAAAGAAATTCTGACAATTATTGGCGAAGATACATCCGTTTGAATTTGGAAACAGAAACTTAAAACGTCAATTTCTCGAAATGACTTCAAGACTACATATGTTGAGCTTTTGATGCAGAATCAAAATATATAAAAAGGACTTCATAATGTTGGAAGAAATTCTAACTTCTGACAATTATTGGCGAAGATACATCCGTTTGAATTTGGAAACAGAAACTTAAATCGTCGATTTCTCGAAATGACTTCGCGACTACATATTTTCAGCTTTTGATGCAGAGTCAAAATATATAAAAAGGGCTTCATAATGTTGAAAGAAATTCTGACTTCCGCCAATTATTGGCGAAGATACATCCGTTTGAATTTGGAAACAGAAACTTAAAACGTCAATTTCTCGAAATGACTTTGAGACTACATATTTTCAGCTTTTGATGCAGAGTCAAAATATATAAAAAGGGCTTCAGAATGTTGAAAGAAATTCTAACTTCTGACAATTATTGGCGAAGATTCATCCGTTTGAATTTGGAAACAGAAACTTAAAACGTTGAAAGAAATTCTAACTTCTGACAATTATTGGCGAAGATACATCCATTTGAATTCGGAAACTTAAAACGTCAATTTCTCGAAATGACTTTGAGACTACATATTTTCAGCTTTTGATGCAGAGTCAAAATATATAAAAAGGGCTTCATAATGTTGGAAGGAAATTCTAACTTCTGACAATTATTGGCGAAGATACATCCGTTTGAATTTGGAAACAGAAACTTAAATCGTCGATTTCTCGAAATGACTTTGAGACTACATATTTTCAGCTTTTGATGCAGAGTCAAAATATATAAAAAGGGCTTCATAATGTTGAAAGAAATTTTAACTTCTGACAATTATTGGCGAAGATACATCCGTTTGAATTTGGAAACAGAAACTTAAAACGTCATTTCTCGCAATGACTTCGAGACTACATATTTTCAGCTTTTGATGCAGAATCAAAATATATAAAAAGGGCTTCATAATGTTGAAAGAAATTCTAACTTCTGACAATTATTGGCGAAGATTCATCCGTTTGAATTTGGAAACAGAAACTTAAAACGTTGAAAGAAATTCTAACTTCTGACAATTATTGGCGAAGATACATCCATTTGAATTTGGAAACTTAAAACGTCAATTTCTCGAAATGACTTTGAGACTACATATTTTCAGCTTTTGATGCAGGGTCAAAATATATAAAAAGGGCTTCATAATGTTGAAAGAAATTCTAACTTCTGACAATTATTGGCGAAGATACATCCGTTTGAATTTGGAAACAGAAACTTAAAACGTCAATTTCTCGAAATGACTTCGAGACTACATATTTTCAGCTTTTGATGCAGGGTCAAAATATATAAAAAGGGCTTCATAATGTTGAAAGAAATTCTAACTTCTGACAATTATTAGCGAAGATACATCCGTTTGAATTTGGAAACAGAATCTTAAAACGTCAATTTCTCGAAATGACTTCAAGACTACATATTTTCAGCTTTTGATGCAGAATCAAAATATATAAAAAGGGCTTCATAATGTTGAAAGAAATTCTAACTGCTGACAATTATTGGCGAAGATATATCCGGGTGAATTTGGAAACCGAAACTTAAAGCGTCAATTTCTCGAAATGACTTCGAGACAACATATTTTCAGCTTTTGATGCAGAGTCAAAATATATAAAAAGGGTTTCATAATGATGAAAGAAATTCTGACTTCTGACAATTATTGGCGAAGATACATCCGTTTGAATGTGGGAAAAGAAACTTAAACCGCCAATATCTCGAAATGACTTCGAGACTACATATTTTCAGCTTTTGATGCAGAATCAAAATATATAAAAAGGGCTTCATAATGTTGAAAGAAATTCTAACTTCTGACAATTATTGGCGAAGATACATGCCGTTTGAATTTGGAATCAGAAACTTAAAACGTCAATTTCTCGAAATGACTTTGAGACTACATATTTTCAGCTTTTGATGCAGAGTCAAAATATATAAAAGGGCTCATATGTGAAAGAAATCTACTCTGACAATTATGGCGAAGATACATCCGTTTGAATTTGGAAACAGAAACTTAAAACGTCAATTTCTCGAAATGACTTCGAGACTACATATTTTCAGCTTTTGATGCAGAGTCAAAATATATAAAAATTGGCTTCATAATGTTGAAAGAAATTCTAACTTCTGACAATTATTGGCGAAGATACATCCGTTTGAATTTGGAAACAGAAACTTAAAACGTCAATTTCTCGAAATGACTTCGAGACTACATATTTTCAGCTTTTGATGCATAGTCAAAATATATAAAAAGGGCTTCATAATGTTGAAAGAAATTCTAACTTCTGACAATTATTGGCGAAGATACATCTGTTTGAATTTGGAAACAGAAACTTAAAACGTCAATTTTTCGAAATGACTTCGAAACTACATATTTTCAGCTTTTGATGCAGGGTCAAAATATCTAAAAAGGGCTTCATAATGTTGAAAGAAATTCTAACTTCTGACAATTATTGGCGAAGATACATCCGTTTGAATTTGGAAACAGAAACTTAAAACGTCAATTTCTCGAAATGACTTCGAGACTACACATTTTCAGCTTTTGATACAGAATCAAAATATATAAAAAGGGCTTCTTAATGTTGAAAGAAATTCTAACTTCTGACAATTATTGGCGAAGATACATCCGTTTGAATTTGGAAACAGAAACTTAAAACGTCAATTTCTCGAAATGACTTCGAGACTACATATTTTCAGCTTTTTGATGCAGAGTCAAATATATAAAAGGGCTTCATAATGTTGAAGGAAATTCTAACTTCTGACAATTATTGGCGAGAAACATGCGGTGTGAATTTGGGAGCGGAAACCTTAAAACGTCAATTTCTCGAAATGACTTCGAGACTACATATTTTCAGCTTTTGATGCAGAGTCAAAATATATAAAATGGGCTTCATAATGTTGAAAGAAATTCTAACTTCTGACAATTATTGGCGAAGATACATCCGTTTGAATTTGGAAACAGAAACTTAAAACGTCAATTTCTCGAAATGACTTCGAGACTACATATTTTTCAGCTTTTGATGCAGAATCAAAATATATAAAAAGGGCTTCATAATGTTGAAAGAAATTCTAACTTCTGACAATTATTGGCGAAGATACATCCGTTTGAATTTGGAAACAGAAACTTAAAACGTCAATTTCTCGAAATGGCTTCGAGACTACATATTTTCAGCTTTTGATGCAGAGTCAAAATATATAAAAAGGGCTTCATAATGTTGAAAGAAATTCTAACTTTTGACAATTATTGGCGAAGATACAACCGTTTGAATTTGGAAACAGAAACTTAAAACGTCAATTTCTCGAAATGACTTCGAGACTACATATTTTCAGCTTTTGATGCAGAATCAAAATATATAAAAAGGGCTTCATAATGTTGAAAGAAATTCTAACTTCTGACAATTATTGGCGAAGATACATCCGTTTGAATTTGGAAACAGAAACTTAAAACGTCATTTCTCGAAATGACTTCGAGACTACATATTTTCAGCTTTTGATGCAGAGTCAAAATATATAAAAAGGGCTTCATAATGTTGAAAGAAATTCTAACTTCTGACAATTATTGGCGAAGATTCATCCGTTTGAATTTGGAAACAGA
>NW_025063526.1:0-6172 GCF_018153295.1 Drosophila grimshawi
GATATCAAGGGATATTCTTCGATTAATAGAAAATATAAGCCAAACATTAAATAGGGTCTACCTTGAAATAAATGGCCATATCTTCGTCTAAAATTGCCCCATTTCAATTATAAAGGTGTTTTTAGAATTCACCTGATCTTTGGAACAAAACTGCATTAAAATAATTTGACTTCCGACTCACATAAGAAAGATATTAAGGGATATTCTTTGATTAATAGAAAATATGTGGAAAGCATTAAATAGGGTCTACCTTGAAATAAATGGCCATATCTTCGTCAAAAAAATTGCCCCATTTCAATTATAAAGGTGTTTTTAGAATTCGCTCGATCTTTGGAACAAAACTGCATTAAAATAATTTGACTTCCGACTCATCTAAGAAAGATATTAAGGGATATTCTTCGATTAATATAAATTATTTGCCAAACATTAAATAGGGTCAACTTTGAAATAAATGGCCATATCTTCGTCTAAAATTGCCCCATTTCAATTATAAAGGTGTTTTTAGAATTCACTCAATCTTTGGAACAAAACTGCATTAAAATAATTTGACTTCCGACTCACCTAAGAAAGATATTAAGGGATATTCTTTGACTAACAGAAAATAAATGGAAAGCATTAAATAGGGTCTATCTTGAAATAAATGGCCATATCTTCGTCCAAAATTGCCCCATTTCAATTATAAAGGTGTTTTTAGAATTCGTTTGATCTTTGGAACAAAACTGCATTAAAATAATTTGACTTCCGACTCATCTAAGAAAGATACTAAGGGATATTCTTCGATAAATAGAAAATATATGGAAAGCATTAAATAGGGTCTACCTTGAAATAAATGGCCATATCTTCGTCAAAAATTGCCCCATTTCAAATATAAAGGTCTTTTAAGAATTCGCTCAATCTTTAGAACAAAACTGCGTTAAAAAATAGTTTGACTTCCGACTCATCTAAGAAAGATATTAAGGGATATTCTTCGATCAATAGAAAATATAAGCCACACATTAAATAAGGTCAACCTTGAAATAAATGGCCATATCTTCGTCTAAAATTGCCCCATTTCAATTATAAAGGTGTTTTTGGAATTCACTCAATCTTTGGAACAAAACTGCATTAAAATAATTTGACTTCCGACTCATCTAAGAAAGATATTAAGGGATATTCTTCGATTAATAGAAAATATAAGCCAAACATTAATTAGGGTCTACCTTGAAATAAATGGCCATATCTTCGTCAAAAATTGCCCCATTTGAATTATAAAGGTGTTTTTAGAATTCACCTGATCTTTGAAACAAAACTGCATTAAAATAGTTTGACTTCCGACTCATCTAAGAAAGATATTAAGGGATATTCTTTGATTAATAGAAAATATATGGAAAGCATTAAATAGGGTCTACCTTAAAATAAATGGCCATATCTTCGTCAAAAATTGCCCCATTTCAATTATAAAGGACTTTTTAGAAATCACTTAATCGTTGAAACAAAACTGCATTAAAATAATTTGACTTTCGACTCATCTAAGAAAGATATTAAGGGATATTCTTCGATTAAAAGAAAATATAAGCCAAACATTAAATAGGGTCAACCTTGAAATAAATGGCCATATCTTCGTCAAAAATTGCCTCATTTCAATTATAAAAAAGTTTTTAGAATTTACTCGATCTTTGGAACAAAACTGTATTAAAATAATTTGACTTCCGACTCATCTAAGAAAGATATTAAGGGATATTCTTCGACAAATAGAAAATATATGGAAAGCATTAAATAGGGTCTACCTTGAAATAAATGGCCATATCTTCGTCAAAAATTGCCCCATTTCAATTATAAAGGTGTTTTTAGAATTCACTCAATCTTTGGAACAAAACTGCATTAAAATAATTTGACTTCCGACTCATCTAAGAAAGATATTAAGGGATATTCTTCGATAAATAGAAAATATATGGAAAGCATTAAATAGGGTCTACCTTGAAATAAATGGCCATATCTTCGTCAAAAATTGCCCTATTTCAACTATAAAGGTGTTTTTAGAATTCACTCAATCTTTGGAACAAAACTGCATTAAAATAATTTGACTTTCGACTCATCTAAGAAAGATATTAAGGGATGTTCTTTGATTAACAGAAAATATATGGAAAGCATTAAATAGGGTCTACCTTGAAATAAATGGCCATATCTTCGTCAAAAATTGCCCCATTTCAATTATAAAAGTACTTTTAGAATTCACTCAATCTTTAGAACAAAACAACATTAAAATACGTTGACTTCCGACTCATCTAAGAAAGATATTAAGGGATATTCTTCGATTAATAGAAAATATATGGAAAGCATTAAATAGGGTCTACCTTGAAATAAATGGCCATATCTTCGTCAAAAATTGCCCCATTTCAATTATAAAGGTGTTTTAAGAACTTACTCAATCTTTAGAACAAAACAACATTAAAATGCGTTGACTTCCGACTCATCTAAGAAAGATATTAAGGGATATTCTTCGATAAATAAAACATATATGGAAAGCATTAAATTGGGTCTACCTTAAAATAAATGGCCATATCTTCGTCTAAAATTGCCCCATTTCAATTATAAAGGTGTTTTTGGAATTCACTCAATCTTTGGAACAAAACTGCATTAAAATAATTTGACTTCCGACTCATCTAAGAAAGATATTAAGGGATATTCTTCGATTAATAGAAAATATAAGCCAAACATTAAATAGGGTCTACCTTGAAATAAATGGCCATATCTTCGTCAAAAATTGCCCCATTTGAATTATAAAGGTGTTTTTAGAATTCACCTGATCTTTGGAACAAAACTGCATTAAAATAATTTGACTTCCGACTCATCTAAGAAAGATATTAAGGGATATTCTTTGATTAATAGAAAATATATGGAAAGCATTAAATAGGGTCTACCTTAAAATAAATGGCCATATCTTCGTCTAAAATTGCCCCATTTCAATTCAAAAGGTGTTTTTTGGAATTCACTCAATCTTTGGAATAAAACTGCATTAAAATAATTTGACTTCCGACTCATCTAAGAAAGATATTAAGGGATATTCTTCGATTAATAGAAAATATAAGCCAAACATTAAATAGGGTCTACCTTGAAATAAATGGCCATATCTTCGTCAAAAATTGCCCCATTTCAATTATAAAGGTGTTTTTAGAATTCACCTGATCTTTGGAACAAAACTGCATTAAAATAATTTGACTTCCGACTCATCTAAGAAAGATATTAAGGGATATTCTTTGATTAATAGAAAATATATGGAAAGCATTAAATAGGGTCTACCTTGAAATAAATGGCCATATCTTCGACCAAAATTGCCCCATTTCAATTATAAAGGTGTTTTTAGAATTCATTTGATCTTTGGAACAAAACTGCATTAAAATAATTTGACTTCCGACTCATCTAAGAAAGATATTAAGGGATATTCTTCGATAAATAGAAAATATATGGAAAGCATTAAATAGGGTCTACCTTGAAATAAATGGCCATATCTTCGTCAAAAATTGCCCCATTTCAATTATAAAGGTCTTTTAAGAATTCGCTCAATCTTTAGAACAAAACTGCGTTAAAATAGTTTGACTTCCGACTCATCTAAGAAAGATATTAAGGGATATTCTTCGATTAATAGAAAATATAAGCCAAACATTAAATAAGGTCAACCTTGAAATAAATGGCCATATCTTCGTCTAAAATTGCCCCATTTCAATTATAAAGGTGTTTTTGGAATTCACTCAATCTTTGGAACAAAACTGCATTAAAATAATTTGACTTCCGACTCATCTAAGAAAGATATTAAGGGATATTCTTCGATTAATAGAAAATATAAGCCAAACAATAAATAGGGTCAACCTTGAAATAAATGGCCATATCTTCGTCTAAAATTGCCCCATTTCAATTATAAAGGTGTTTTTGGAATTCACTCAATCTTTGGAACAAAACTGCATTAAAATAATTTGACTTCCGACTCATCTAAGAAAGATATTAAGGGATATTCTTCGACAAATAGAAAATATATGGAAAGCATTAAATATGGTCGACCTTGAAATAAATGGCCATATCTTCGTCAAAAATTGCCCCATTTCAATTATAAAGGTGTTTTATGAATTCACTCAATCTTTGGAACAAAACTGCATTAAAATATTTTGACTTCCGACTCGTCTTAGAAAGATATTAAGGGATATTCTTCGATTAATAGAAAATATATGGAAAGCATTAAATAGGGTCTACCTTAAAATAAATGGCCATATCTTCGTCAAAAATTGCCCCATTTCAATTATAAAGGTGTTTTAAGAATTCACTTAATCTTTGGAACAAAACTGCATTAAAATAATTTGACTTTCGACTCACCTAACAAAGATATTAAGGGATATTCTTTGATTAACAGAAAATATATGGAAAGCATTAAATAGGGTCTACCTTGAAATAAATGGCCATATCTTCGTCTAAAATTGCCCCAATTCAATTATAAGCGTGTTTTTGGAATTGACTCGATCTTTGAAACAAAACTGCATTAAAATAATTTGACTTCCGACTCATCTAAGAAAGATATTAAGGGATATTCTTCGATTAATATAAAATATATGCCAAACATTAAATAGGGTCAACCTTGAAATAAATGGCCATATCTTCGTCTAAAATTGCCCCATTGCAATTATAAAGGTGTTTTAAGAATTCACTCAATCTTTGAAACAAAACTGCATTAAAATAATTTGACTTTCAACTCATCCAAGAAAGATATTAAGGGATATTCTTCAATAAATAGAAAATATATGGAAAGCATTAAATAGGGTCAACCTTGAAATATATGGCCATATCTTCGTCAAAAATTGCCCCATTTGAATTATAAAGGTGTTTTTAGAATTCACTCGATCTTTGGAACAAAACTGCATTAAAATAATTTGACTTCCGACTCATCTAAGAAAGATATTAAGGGATATTCTTTGATTAACAGAAAATAATTGGAAAGCATTAAATAGGGTCTACCTTGAAATAAATGGCCATATCTTCGTCAAAAATTGCCCCATTTCAATTATAAAGGTGTTTTTAGAATTCACTCAATCTTTGGAACAAAACTGCATTAAAATAATTTGACTTCCGACTCATCTAAGAAAGATATTAAGGGATATTCTTCGATAAATAGAAAATATATGGAAAGCATTAAATAGGGTCTACCTTGAAATAAATGGCCATATCTTCGTCAAAAATTGCCCTATTTCAACTATAAAGGTGTTTTTAGAATTCACTCAATCTTTGGAACAAAACTGCATTAAAATAATTTGACTTTCGACTCATCTAAGAAAGATATTAAGGGATGTTCTTTGATTAACAGAAAATATATGGAAAGCATTAAATAGGGTCTACCTTGAAATAAATGGCCATATCTTCGTCAAAAATTGCCCCATTTCAATTATAAAAGTACTTTTAGAATTCACTCAATCTTTAGAACAAAACAACATTAAAATACGTTGACTTCCGACTCATCTAAGAAAGATATTAAGGGATATTCTTCGATTAATAGAAAATATATGGAAAGCATTAAATAGGGTCTACCTTGAAATAAATGGCCATATCTTCGTCAAAAATTGCCCCATTTCAATTATAAAGGTGTTTTAAGAACTTACTCAATCTTTAGAACAAAACAACATTAAAATGCGTTGACTTCCGACTCATCTAAGAAAGATATTAAGGGATATTCTTCGATAAATGAAACATATATGGAAAGCATTAAATTGGGTCTACCTTAAAATAAATGGCCATATCTTCGTCTAAAATTGCCCCATTTCAATTATAAAGGTGTTTTTGGAATTCACTCAATCTTTGGAACAAAACTGCATTAAAATAATTTGACTTCCGACTCATCTAAGAAAGATATTAAGGGATATTCTTCGATTAATAGAAAATATAAGCCAAACATTAAATAGGGTCTACCTTGAAATAAATGGCCATATCTTCGTCAAAAATTGCCCCATTTGAATTATAAAGGTGTTTTTAGAATTCACCTGATCTTTGGAACAAAACTGCATTAAAATAATTTGACTTCCGACTCATCTAAGAAAGATATTAAGGGATATTCTTTGATTAATAGAAAATATATGGAAAGCATTAAATAGGGTCTACCTTAAAATAAATGGCCATATCTTCGTCTAAAAATTGCCCCATTTCAATTCAAAAGGTG
>NW_025063527.1:0-15792 GCF_018153295.1 Drosophila grimshawi
AGATATTAAGGGATATTCTTCGATAAATAGAAAATATATGGAAAGCATTAAATAGGGTCTACCATGAAATAAATGGCCATATCTTCGTCAAAAATTGCCCCATTTCAATTATAAAGGTGTTTTTAGAATTCGCTCGATCTTTGGAACAAAAGTGCATTAAAATAATTTGACTTCCGACTCATCTAAGAAAGATATTAAGGGATATTCTTCGATAAATAGAAAATATATGGAAAGCATTAAATAGGGTCTACCTTGAAATAAATGGCCATATCTTCGTCAAAAATTTCCCCCATTTTAATTATAAAGGTGTTTTTAGAATTCACTCGATCTTTGGAATAAAACTGCATTAAAATAATTTGACTTCCGACTCATCTAAGAAAGATATTAAGGGGATATTCTTCGATAAATAGAAAATATGTGGAAAGCATTAAATAGGGTCTACCTTGAAATAAATGGCCATATCTTCGTCAAAAATTGCCCCATTTCAATTATAAAGGTGTTTTTAGAATTCACTTGATCTTTGGAACAAAACTGCATTAAAATAATTTGACTTCCGACTCATCTAAGAAAGATATTAAGGGAAATTCTTTGATTAATAGAAAATATATGGAAAGCATTAAACAGGGTCTACCTTGAAATAAATAGCCATATCTTCGTCAAAAATTGCCCCATTTCAATTATAAAGGTGTTTTTAGAATTCGCTCAATCTTTGAAATAAAACTGCATTAAAATAATTTGACTTCCGACTCATCTAAGAAAGATATTAAGGGATATTCTTGACTAACAGAAAATATATGGAAAGCATTAAATAGGGTCTACCTTGAAATAAATAGCCATATCTTCGTCAAAAGTTGCCCCATTTCAATTATAAAGGTGTTTTTAGAATTCACTCGATCCTTGGAATAAAACTGCATTAAAATAATTTGACTTCCGACTCATCTAAGAAAGATATTAAGGGATATTCTTCGATAAATAGAAAATATATGGAAAGCATTAAATAGGGTCTACCTTGAAATAAATGGCCATATCTTTGTCTAACATTGCCCCATTTCAATTATAAAAGTGTTTTTAGAATTCACTCGATCTTTGGAACAAAACTGCATTAAAATAATTTGACTTCCGACTCATCTAAGAAAGATATTAAGGGATATTCTTCGATAAATAGAAAATATATGGAAAGCATTAAATAGGGTCTACCTTGAAATAAATGGCCATATCTTCGTCAAAAATTGCCCCATTTCAATTATAAAGGTGTTTTTAGAATTCACTCGATCTTTGGAATAAAACTGCATTTAAATAATTTGACTTCCGACTCATCTAAGAAAGATATTAAGGGATATTCCTCGATAAATAGAAAATATGTGGAAAGCATTAAATAGGCTCTACCTTGAAATAAATGGCCATATCTTCGTCAAAAATTGCCCCATTTCAATTATAAAGATGTTTTTAGAATTCACTCAATCTTTGGAACAAAACTGCATTAAAATAATTTGACTTCGGGCTCATCTAAGAAAGATATTAAGGGATATTCTTGATTAACAGAAAATATATGGAAAGCATTAAATAGGGTCTACCTTGAAATAAATAGCCATATCTTCGTCAAAAATTGCCCCATTTCAATTATAAAGGTGGTTTTACAGTTCACTTCATCTTTGGAACAAAACTGCATAAAATAATTTGACTTCCGACTCATCTAAAAAAGATGTGACGGGATATTCTTCGATAAATAGAAAATATATGGAAAGCATTAAATAGGGTCTACCTTGAAATAAATAGCCATATCTTCGTCAAAAATTGCCCCATTTCAATTATAAAGGTGTTTTTAGAATTCACTCAATCTTTGGAACAAAACTGCATTAAAATAATTTGACTTTCGACTCATCTAAGAAAGATATTAAGGGATATTCTTCGATAAATAGAAAACATATGGAAAGCATTAAATAGGCTCTACCTTGAAATAAATGGCCATATCTTCGTCTAAAATTGCCCCATTTCAATTATAAAGATGTTTTTAGAATTCACTCGATCTTTGGAACAAAACTGCATTAAAATAATTTGACGTCCGACTCATCTAAGAAAGATATTAAGGGATATTCTTGATTAACAGAAAATATATGGAAAGCATTAAATAGGGTCTACCTTGAAATAAATGGCCATATCTTCGTCAAAAATTGCCCCATTTCAATTATAAAGATGTTTTTAGAATTCACTCAATCTTTGGAACAAAACTGCATTAAAATAATTTGACATCCGACTCATCTAAGAAAGATATTAAGGGATATTCTTTGATAAATAGAAAATATGTGGAAAGCATTAAATAGGGTCTACCTTGAAATAAATGGCCATATCTTGGTCAAAAATTGCCCCATTTCAATCATAAAGATGTTTTTAGAGTTCACTCGATCTTTGAAATAAAACTGCATTAAAATAATTTGACTTCCGACTCATCTAAGAAAGATATTAAGGGATATTCTTGATTAACAGAAAATATATGGAAAGCATTAAATAGGGTCTACCTTGAAATAAATGGCCATATCTTCGTCAAAAGTTGCCCCATTTCAATTATAAAAGTGTTTTTAGAATTCACTCGATCCTTGGAACAAAACTGCATTAAAATAATTTGACTTCCGACTCATCTAAGAAAGATATTAAGGGATATTCTTCGATAAATAGAAAATATATGGAAAGCATTAAATAGGGTCTACCTTGAAATAAATGGCCATATCTTTGTCTAACATTGCCCCATTTCAATTATAAAAGTGTTTTTAGAATTCACTCGATCTTTGGAACAAAACTGCATTAAAATAATTTGACTTCCGACTCATCTAAGAAAGATATTAAGGGATATTCTTCGATAAATAGAAAATATATGGAAAGCATTAAATAGGGTCTACCTTGAAATAAATGGCCATATCTTCGTCTAAAATTGCCCCATTTCAATTATAAAGGTGTTTTTAGAATTCACTCGATCTTTGAAATAAAGCTGCATTAAAATAATTTGATTCCGACTCATCTAAGAAAGATATTAAGGGATATTCCTCGATAAATAGAAAATATGTGGAAAGCAATAAATAGGCTCTACCTTGAAATAAATGGCCATATCTTCGTCTAAAATTGCCCCATTTCAATTATAAAGATGTTTTTAGAATTCACTCGATCTTTGGAACAAAACTGCATTAAAATAATTTGACTTCGGACTCATCTAAGAAAGATATTAAGGGATATTCTTGATTAACAGAAAATATATGGAAAGCATTAAATAGGGTCTACCTTGAAATAAATGGCCATATCTTCGTCAAAAATTGCACCCTTTGAAGTATAAAAGTGTTTTTAGTATTTACTCGGTCTTTGAAACAAAACTGCATTAAAATAATTTGACTTCCGACTCATCTAAGAAAGATATTAAGGGATATTCTTCGATTAATAGAAAATATAAGCCAAACATTAAATAGGGTCAACCTTGAAATAAATGGCCATATCTTCGTAAAAAATTACCATATTTCAAATATAAAGGTGTTTTTAGAATTCACTCGATCTTTGAAACAAAACTGCATTAAAATAATTTGACTTCCGACTCATCTAAGACAGATATTAAGGGATATTCTTCGATAAATAGAAAATATATGGAAAGCATTAAATAGGGTCTACCTTGAAATAAATGGCCATATCTTCGTCAAAAATTGCCCCATTTCAATTATAAAGGTGTTTTTAGAATTCTTTGGAACAAAACTGCATTAAAATAATTTGACTTCCGACTCATCTAAGAAAGATATTAAGGGATATTCTTCGATAAATAGAAAATATATGGAAAGCATTAAATAGGGTCTACCTTCAAATAAATGGCCATATCTTCGTCAAAAATTGCCCCATTTCAATTATAAAGGTGTTTTTAGAATTCACTTAATCTTTGAAACAAAACTGCATTAAAATAATTTGACCTCCGACTCATCTAAGAAAGATATTAAGGGATATTCTTCGATAAATAGAAAATATATGGAAAGCATTAAACAGGGTCTACCTTGAAATAAATAGCCATATCTTCGTCAAAAATTGCCCCATTTCAATTATAAAGGTGCTTTTAGAATTCACTCAATCTTTGACACAAAACTGCATTAAAATAATTTGACTTTCGACTCATCTAAGAAAGATATTAAGGGATATTCTTCGATAAATAGAAAATATGTGGAAAGCATTAAATAGGGTCTACCTTGAAATAAATGGCCATATCTTCGTCAAAAATTGCCCCATTTCAATTATAAAGATGTTTTTAGAGTTCACTCCATCTTTGGAATAAAACTGCATTAAAATAATTTGACTTCCGACTCATCTAAGAAAGATATTAAGGGATATTCTTCGATAAATAGAAAATATATGGAAAGCATTAAATAGGGTCTACCTTGAAATAAATGGCCATATCTTCGTAAAAAATTGCCCCATTTCAATTATAAAGGTGTTTTTAGAATTCACTCGATCTTTGGAACAAAACTGCCCTAAAATAATTTGACTTCCAACTCATCTAAGAAAGATATTAAGGGATATTTTTGATTAACAGAAAATATATGGAAAGCATTAAATAGGGTCTACCTTGAAATAAATGGCCATATCTTCGTCAAAAATTGCACCCTTTGAAGTATAAAAGTGTTTTTAGTATTTACTCGATCTTTGAAACAAAACTGCATTAAAATAATTTGACTTCCGACTCATCTAAGAAAGATATTAAGGGATATTCTTCGATAAATAGAAAATATATGGAAAGCATTAAATAGGGTCAACCTTGAAATAAATGGCCATATCTTCGTCAAAAATTACCATATTTCAAATATAAAGGTGTTTTTAGAATTCACTCGATCTTTGAAACAAAACTGCATTAAAATAATTTGACTTCCGACTCATCTAAGACAGATATTAAGGGATATTCTTCGATAAATTGAAAATATATGGAAAGCATTAAATAGGGTCTACCTTGAAATAAAAGACCATATCTTCGTCTCAAATTGCCCCATTTCAATTATAACGGTGTTTTTAGAATTCGCTTGATCTTTGGAACAAAACTGCATTAAAATAATTTGACTTCCGACTCATCTAAGAAAGATATTAAGGGATATTCTTGATTAACAGAAAATATATGGAAAGCATTAAATAAGGTCTACCTTGAAATAAATGGCCATATCTTCGTCAAAAATTGCCCCATTATATTATAAAGGTGTTTTTAGAATTCACTTGATCTTTGGAACAAAACTGCATTAAAATAATTTGACTTCCGACTCATCTAAGAAAGATATTAAGGGATATTCTTCGATAAATAGAAAATATATGGAAAGCATTAAATAGGGTCTACCTTGAAATAAATGGCCATATCTTCGTCAAAAATTGCCCCATTTCAATTATAAAAATGTTTTTAGAATTCGCTCGATCTTTGGAACAAAACTGCATTAAAATAATTTGACTTCCGACTCATCTAAGAAAGATATTTAGGGATAATCTTCCATAAATAGAAAATATATGGAAAGCATTAAATAGGGTCTACCTTGAAATAAATGGCCATATCTTCGTCAAAAATTGCCCCATTTCAATTATAAAGATGTTTTTAGAATTCACTCGATCATTGGAACAAAACTGCATTAAAATAATTTGACTTCCGACTCATCTAAGAAAGATATTAAGGGATATTCTTGATTAACAGTAAATATATGGAAAGCATTAAATAGGCTCTACCTTGAAATAAATGGCCATATCTTCGTCAAAAATTTCCCCATTTCAATTATAAAGATGTTTTTAGAATTCACTCGATCTTTGGAACAAAACTGCATTAAAATAATTTGACTTTCGACTCACCTAAGAAAGATATTAAGGGATATTCCTGATTAACAGAAAATATATGGAAAGCATTAAATAGGGTCTACCTTGAAAAAAATTGCCATATCTTCGTCAAAAATTGCCCCATTTCAATTATAAAGGTGTTTTTAGAATTTACTCGATCTTTGGAACAAAACTGCATTAAAAATAATTTGACTTCCGACTCATCTAAGAAAGATATTTAGGGATATTCTTTGATTAATAGAAAATATAAGCCAAACATTAAATAGGGTCAACCTTGAAATAAATGGCCATATCTTTGTCTAAAATTGCCCCATTTCAATTATAAAGGTGTTTTTAGAATTCACTCGATCTTTGGAACAAAACTGCATTAAAATAATTTGACTTCCGACTCATCTAAGAAAGATATTAAGGGATATTCTTCGATAAATAGAAAATATATGGAAAGCATTAAATAGGGTCAACCTTGAAATAAATGGCCATATCTTTGTCTAAAATTGCCCCATTTCAATTATAAAGGTGTTTTTAGAATTCACTCGATCTGTGGAACAAAACTGCATTAAAATAATTTGACTTCCGACTCATCTAAGAAAGATATTAAGGGATATTCTTCGATAAATAGAAAATATATGGAAAGCATTAAATAGGGTCTACCTTGAAATAAATGGCCATATCTTCGTCTAAAATTGCCCCATTTCAATTATAAAGGTGTTTTTAGAAATAACTTGATCTTTGAAACAAAATTGCATTAAAATAATCTGACTTCCGACTCATCTAAGAAATATATTAAGGGATATTCTTCGATAAATAGAAAATATATGGAAAGCATTAAATAGGGTCTACCTTGAAATAAATGGCCATATCTTCGTCAAAAATTGCCCCATTTCAATTATAAAGATGTTTTTAGAATTCACTTGATCTTTGGAACAAAACTGCATTAAAATAATTTGACTTCCAACTCATCTAAGAAAGATATTAAGGGATATTCTTTGATTAATAGAAAATATAAGACAAACATTAAATAGGCTCAACTTTGAAATAGATGGCCATATCTTTGTCTAAAATTGCCCCATTTCAATTATAAAGATGTTTTTAGAATTCACTCGATCTTTGGAACAAAACTGCATTAAAATAATTTGACTTCCGACTCATCTAAGAAAGATATTAAGGGATATTCTTCGATAAATAGAAAATATATGGAAAGCATTAAATAGGCTCTACCTTGAAATAAATGGCCATATCTTCGTCAAAAATTGCCCCATTTCAAGCCTTAAGGCATTTTTAAAATTCACTTGATCTTTGAATCAAAACTGCATTAAAATCATTTGACTTTCGACTCATCTAAGAAAGATATTAAGGGAAATTCTTTGATTAATAGAAAATATAAGCGAAACATTAAATAGGGTCAACCTTGAAATAAATGGCCATATCTTTGTCTAAAATTGCCCCATTTCATATTATAAAGGTGTTTTTAGAATTCACTCGATCTTTGGAACAAAACTGCATTAAAATACTTTGACTTCCGACCCATCTAAGAAAGATATTAAGGGATATTCTTCGATAAATAGAAAATATATGGAAAGCATTAAATAGGGTCTACCTTGAAATAAATGGCCATATCTTCATCTAAAATTGCCCAATTTCAATTATAAAGGTGTTTTTAGAATTCGCTTGATCTTTGGAACAAAACTGCGTTAGAATAATTTGACTTTCGACTCATCTAAAAAGATATTAAAGGGATATTCTTCGATAAATAGAAAATATATGGAAAGCATTAAATAGGGTCTACCTTGAAATAAATGGCCATATCTTCGTCAAAAATTGCCCCATTTCAATTATAAAGGTGTTTTTAGAATTCACTTGATCTTAGGAACAAAACTGCATTAAAATAATTTGACTTCCGACTCATCTAAGAAAGATATTAAGGGATATTCTTCGATAAATAGAAAATATGTGGAAAGCATTAATTAGTGTCTACCTTGAAATAAATAGCCATATCTTCGTCTAAAATTGCCCCATTTCAATTATAAAGGTGTTTTTAGAATTCACTCAATCTTCGAAACAAAACTGCATTAAAATAATTTGACTTCCGACTCATCTAAGAAAGATATTAAGGGATATTCTTTGATTAATAGAAAATATAAGCCAAACATTAAATAGGGTCAACCTTGAAATAAATGGCCATATCTTCGTAAAAAATTGCCCCATTTCAATTATAAAGATGTTTTTAGAATTCACTCGATCTTTGAAACAAAACTGCATTAAAATAATTTGACTTCCGACTCATCTAAGAAAGATATTAAGGGATATTCTTTGATTAATAGAAAATATAAGCCA
The DNA here is from genome assembly GCF_018153295.1 of Drosophila grimshawi. NCBI lineage: Eukaryota > Metazoa > Arthropoda > Insecta > Diptera > Drosophilidae > Drosophila > Drosophila grimshawi. Next base: position 8,155 of record NW_025063527.1, read on the forward strand.
AACATTAAATAGGGTCAACCTTGAAATAAATGGCCATATCTTCGTCAAAAGTTGCCCCATTTCAATTATAAAGGTGTTTTTAGAATTCGCTCAATCTTTGGAACAAAACTGCATTAAAATAATTTGACTTCCGACTCATCTAAGAAAGATATTAAGGGATATTCTTCGATAAATAGAAAATATATGGAAAGCATTAAATAGGCTCTACCTTGAAATAAATGGCCATATCTTCGTCAAAAATTGCCCCATTTCAATTATAAAGGTGTTTTTAGAATTCACTCGATCTTTGGAATAAAACTGCATTAAAATAATTTGACTTCCGACTCATCTAAGAAAGATATTAAGGGATATTCTTCGATAAATAGAAAATATGTGGAAAGCATTAAATAGGCTCTACCTTGAAATAAATGGCCATATCTTCGTCTAAAATTGCCCCATTTCAAATATAAAGATGTTTTTAGAATTTACTCAATCTTTGGAACAAAACTGCATTAAAATAATTTGACTTCCGACTCATCTAAGAAAGATATTAAGGGATATTCTTCGATAAATAGAAAATATATGGAAAGCATTAAATAGGGTCTACCTTGAAATAAATGGCCATATCTTCGTCAAAAATTGCCCCATTTCAATTATAAAGGTGTTTTTAGAATTCACTCGATCTTTGGAATAAAACTGCATTAAAATAATTTGACTTCCGACTCATCTAAGAAAGATATTAAGGGATATTCTTCGATAAATAGAAAATATGTGGAAAGCATTAAATAGGCTCTACCTTGAAATAAATGGCCATATCTTCGTCTAAAATTGCCCCATTTCAATTATAAAGGTGTTTTTAGAATTCACTCAATCTTCGAAACAAAACTGCATTAAAATAATTTGACTTCCGACTCATCTAAGAAAGATATTAAGGGATATTCTTTGATTAATAGAAAATATAAGCCAAACATTAAATAGGGTCAACCTTGAAATAAATGGCCATATCTTCGTAAAAAATTGCCCCATTTCAATTATAAAGATGTTTTTAGAATTCACTCGATCCTTGGAATAAAACTGCATTAAAATAATTTGACTTCCGACTCATCTAAGAAAGATATTAAGGGAAATTCTTTGATTAATAGAAAATATAAGCGAAACATTAAATAGGGTCTACCTTGAAATAAATGGCCATATCTTTGTCTAAAATTGCCCCATTTCAATTATAAAGGTGTTTTTAGAATTCACTTGATCTTTGAAACAAAACTGCATTAAAATAATTTGACTTCCGACTCATCTAAGAAAGATATTAAGGGATATTCTTTGATTAATAGAAAATATAAGCCAAACATTAAATAGGGTCTACCTTGAAATAAATAGCCATATCTTCGTCAAAAATTGCCCCATTTTAATTATAAAGGTGTTTTTAGAATTCACTTGATCTTTGGAACAAAACTGCATTAAAATAATTTGACTTCCGACTCATCTAAGAAAGATATTAAGGGAAATTCTTTGATTAATAGAAAATATAAGCGAAACATTAAATAGGGTCAACCTTGAAATAAATGGCCATATCTTCGTCAAAGATTGCCCCATTTCAATTATAAAGGTGTTTTTAGAATTCGCTCAATCTTTGGAACAAAACTGCATTAAAATAATTTGACTTCCGACTCATCTAAGAAAGATATTAAGGGATATTCCTCGATAAATAGAAAATATATGGAAAGCATTAAATAGGCTCTACCTTGAAATAAATGGCCATATCTTCGTCTAAAATTGCCCCATTTCAATTATAAAGGTGTTTTTAGAATTCACTCGATCTTTGGAATAAAACTGCATTAAAATAATTTGACCTCCGACTCATCTAAGAAAGATATTAAGGGATATTCTTCGATAAATAGAAAATATATGGAAAGCATTAAATAGGGTCAACCTTGAAATAAATGGCCATATCTTCGTAAAAAATTGCCATATTTCAAATATAAAGATGTTTTTAGAATTCACTCGATCTTTGGAACAAAACTGCATTAAAATAATTTGACTTCCGACTCATCTAAGAAAGATATTAAGGGATATTCTTGATTAACAGAAAATATATGGAAAGCATTAAACAGGGTCTACCTTGAAATAAATAGCCATATCTTCGTCTAAAATTGCCCCATTTCGATCATAAAGGTGTTTTTAGAATTCACTCAATCTTTGGAACAAAACTGCATTAAAATAATTTGACTTCCGACTCATCTAAGAAAGATATTAAGGGATATTCTTCGATAAATAGAAAATATATGGAAAGCATTAAATAGGCTCTACCTTGAAATAAATGGCCATATCTTCGTCAAAAATTGCCCCATTTCAATTATAAAGGTGTTTTTAGAATTCACTCGATCTTTGAAATAAAACTGCATTAAAATAATTTGACTTCCGACTCATCTAAGAAAGATATTAAGGGATATTCTTGATTAACAGAAAATATATGGAAAGCATTAAATAGGGTCTACCTTGAAATAAATGGCCATATCTTCGTCAAAAGTTGCCCCATTTCAATTATAAAGGTGTTTTTAGAATTCACTCGATCCTTGGAATAAACTGCATTAAAATAATTTGACTTCCGACTCATCTAAGAAAGATATTATGGGATATTCTTGATTAACAGAAAATATATGGAAAGCATTAAATAGGGTCTACCTTGAAATAAATGGCCATATCTTCGTCAAAAATTGCCCCATTTCAATTATAAAAGTGTTTTTAGAATTCACTTGATCTTTGGAACAAAACTGCATTAAAATAATTTGACTTCCGACTCATCTAAGAAAGATATTAAGGGATATTCGATAAATAGAAAATATATGGAAAGCATTAAATAGGGTCTACCTTGAAATAAATGGCCATATCTTCGTCAAAAATTGCCCCATTTCAATTATAAAGGTGGTTTTAGAATTCACTCAATCTTTGGAATAAAACTGCATTAAAATAATTTGACTTCCGACTCATCTAAGAAAGATATTAAGGGATATTCTTCGATAAATAGAAAATATGTGGAAAGCATTAAATAGGCTCTACCTTGAAATAAATGGCCATATCTTCGTCTAAAATTGCCCCATTTCAATTATAAAGATGTTTTTAGAATTCACTCAATCTTTGGAACAAAACTGCGTTAAAATAATTTGACTTCCGACTCATCTAAGAAAGATATTAAGGGATATTCTTGATAAACAGAAAATATATGGAAAGCATTAAACAGGGTCTACCTTGAAATAAATAGCCATATCTTCGTCAAAAATTGCCCCATTTCAATTATAAAGATGTTTTTAGAATTCACTCAATCTTTGGAACAAAACTGCATTAAAATAATTTGACTTCCGACTCATCTAAGAAAGATATTAAGGGATATTCTTTGATTAATAGAAAATATAAGCCAAACATTAAATAGGGTCAACCTTGAAATAAATGGCCATATCTTCGTAAAAAATTGCCCCATTTCAATTATAAAGATGTTTTTAGAATTCACTCGATCTTTGAAACAAAACTGCATTAAAATAATTTGACTTCCGACTCATCTAAGAAAGATATTAAGGGAAATTCTTTGATTAATAGAAAATATAAGCGAAACATTAAATAGGGTCAACCTTGAAATAAATGGACATATCTTCGTCAAAGATTGCCCCATTTCAATTATAAAGGTGTTTTTAGAATTCGCTCAATCTTTGGAACAAAACTGCATTAAAATAATTTGACTTCCGACTCATCTAAGAAAGATATTAAGGGATATTCTTCGATAAATAGAAAATATATGGAAAGCATTAAATAGGGTCTACCTTGAAATAAATGGCCATATCTTCGTCAAAAATTGCCCCATTTCAATTATAAAAGTGTTTTTAGAATTCACTCGATCTTTGGAACAAAACTGCATTAAAATAATTTGACTTCCGACTCATCTAAGAAAGATATTAAGGGATATTCTTCGATAAATAGAAAATATATGGAAAGCATTAAATAGGGTCTACCTTGAAATAAATGGCCATATCTTCGTCTAAAATTGCCCCATTTCAATTATAAAGGTGTTTTTAGAATTCACTCGATCTTTGGAATAAAACTGCATTAAAATAATTTGACTTCCGACTCATCTAAGAAAGATATTAAGGGATATTCTTCGATAAATAGAAAATATGTGGAAAGCATTAAATAGGGTCTACCTTGAAATAAATGGCCATATCTTCGTCAAAAATTGCCTCATTTCAATTATAAAGATGTTTTTAGAATTCACTTAATCTTTGGAACAAAACTGCATTAAAATAATTTGACTTCCAACTCATCTAAGAAAGATATTAAGGGATATTCTTGATTAACAGAAAATATATGGAAAGCATTAAACAGGGTCTACCTTGAAATAAATAGCCATATCTTCGTCAAAAATTGCCCCATTTCAATTATAAAGGTGTTTTTAGAATTCACTTAATCTTTGAAACAAAACTTCATTAAAATAATTTGACTTCCGACTCATCTAAGAAAGATATTAAGGGATATTCTTCGATAAATAGAAAATATATGGAAAGCATTAAATAGGGTCTACCTTGAAATAAATGGCCATATCTTCGTAAAAAATTGCCCAATTTCCATTATAAAGATGTTTTTAGAATTCACTCGATCTTTGAAACAAAACTGCATTAAAATAATTTGACTTCCGACTCATCTAAGAAAGATATTAAGGGAAATTCTTTGATTAATAGAAAATATAAGCGAAACATTAAATAGGGTCAACCTTGAAATAAATGGCCATATCTTCGTCAAAGATTGCCCCATTTCAATTATAAAGGTGTTTTTAGAATTTGCTCAATCTTTGGAACAAAACTGCATTAAAATAATTTGACTTCCGACTCATCTAAGAAAGATATTAAGGGATATTCTTCGATAAATAGAAAATATATGGAAAGCATTAAATAGGCTCTACCTTGAAATAAATGGCCATATCTTCGTCTAAAATTGCCCCATTTCAATTATAAAGGTGTTTTTAGAATTCACTCAATCTTTGGAACAAAACTGCATTAAAATAATTTGACTTCCGACTCATCTAAGAAAGATATTAAGGGATATTCTTCGATAAATAGAAAATATGTGGAAAGCATTAAATAGGCTCTACCTTGAAATAAATGGCCATATCTTCGTCTAAAATTGCCCCATTTCAATCATAAAGATGTTTTTAGAATTCACTCAATCTTTGGAACAAAACTGCGTTAAAAAATTTGACTTCCGACTCATCTAAGAAAGATATTAAGGGATATTCTTGATTAACAGAAAATATATGGAAAGCATTAAACAGGGTCTACCTTGAAATAAATGGCCATATCTTCGTCAAAAATTGCCCCATTTCAATTATAAAGATGTTTTTAGAGTTCACTCGATCTTTGAAAAAAAACTGCATTAAAATAATTTGACTTCCGACTCATCTAAGAAAGATATTAAGGGATATTCTTGATTAACAGAAAATATATGGAAAGCATTAAATAGGGTCTACCTTGAAATAAATGGCCATATCTTCGTCAAAAGTTGCCCCATTTCAATTATAAAGGTGTTTTTAGAATTCACTCGATCCTTGGAATAAAACTGCATTAAAATAATTTGACTTCCGACTCATCTAAGAAAGATATTAAGGGATATTCTTCGATAAATAGAAAATATATGGAAAGCATTAAATAGGGTCTACCTTGAAATAAATGGCCATATCTTTGTCTAACATTGCCCCATTTCAATTATAAAAGTGTTTTTAGAATTCACTCGATCTTTGGAACAAAACTGCATTAAAATAATTTGACTTCCGACTCATCTAAGAAAGATATTAAGGGATATTCTTCGATAAATAGAAAATATATGGAAAGCATTAAATAGGGTCTACCTTGAAATAAATGGCCATATCTTCGTCTAAAAATGCCCAATTTCAATTATAAAGGTGTTTTTAGAATTCACTCGATCTTTGGAATAAAACTGCATTAAAATAATTTGACTTCCGACTCATCTAAGAAAGATATTAAGAGATATTCTTCGATAAATAGAAAATATGTGGAAAGCATTAAATAGGCTCTACCTTGAAATAAATGGCCATATCTTCGTCTAAAATTGCCCCATTTCAATTATAAAGATGTTTTTAGAATTCACTCGATCTTTGGAATAAAACTGCATTTAAATAATTTGACTTCCGACTCATCTAAGAAAGATATTAAGGGAAATTCTTTGATTAATAGAAAATATATGGAAAGCATTAAACAGGGTCTACCTTGAATAAATGGCCATATCTTCGTCAAAAATTGCCTCATTTCAATTATAAAGGTGTTTTTAGAGTTCACTCGATCTATGGAACAAAACTGCTTTAAAATAATTTGACTTCCGACTCATCTAAGAAAGATATTAAGGGATATTCTTTGATTAATAGAAAATATAAGCCAAACATTAAATAGGGTCAACCTTGAAATAAATGGCCATATCTTCGTAAAAAAATTGCCCCATTTCAATTATAAAGATGTTTTTAGAATTCACTCGATCTTTGAAATAAAACTGCATTAAAATAATTTGACTTCCGACTCATCTAAGAAAGATATTAAGGGAAATTCTTTGATTAATAGAAAATATAAGCGAAAGCATTAAATAGGGTCAACCTTGAAATAAATGGCCATATCTTCGTCAAAGATTGCCCCATTTCAATTATAAAGGTGTTTTTAGAATTTGCTCAATCTTTGGAACAAAACTGCATTAAAATAATTTGACTTCCGACTCATCTAAGAAAGATATTAAGGGATATTCTTCGATAAATAGAAAATATATGGAAAGCATTAAATAGGCTCTACCTTGAAATAAATGGCCATATCTTCGTCTAAAATTGCCCCATTTCAATTATAAAGGTGTTTTTAGAATTCACTCGATCTTTGGAATAAAACTGCATTAAAATAATTTGACTTCCGACTCATCTAAGAAAGATATTAAGGGATATTCTTCGATAAATAGAAAATATGTGGAAAGCATTAAATAGGCTCTACCTTGAAATAAATGGCCATATCTTCGTCTAAAATTGCCCCATTTCAATTATAAAGATGTTTTTAGAATTCACTCAACCTTTAGAACAAAACTGCGTTAAAATAATTTGACTTCCGACTCATCTAAGAAAGATATTAAGGGATATTCTTGATTAACAGAAAATATATGGAAAGCATTAAACAGGGTCTACCTTGAAATAAATGGCCATATCTTCGTCAAAATTTGCCCCATTTCAATTATAAAAATGTTTTTGGAATTCACTCGATCTTTGGAACAAAACTGCATTAAAATAATTTGACTTCCGACTCATCTAAGAAAGATATTAAGGGATATTCTTCGATAAATAGAAAATATATGGAAAGCATTAAATAGGGTCTACCTTGAAATAAATGGCCATATCTTTGTCTCAAATTGCCCCATTTCAATTATAAAGGTGTTTTAGAATTCGCTTAATCTTTGGAATAAAACTGCATTAAAATAATTTGACTTCCGACTCATCTAAGAAAGATATTAAGGGATATTCTTCGATAAATAGAAAATATATGGAAAGCATTAAATAGGGTCTACCTTGAAATAAATGGCCATATCTTCGTCTAAAATTGCCCCATTTCAATTATAAAGGTGTTTTTAGAATTCACT
>NW_025063528.1:0-58761 GCF_018153295.1 Drosophila grimshawi
GTACCTACTTAACTACAGTTTACACCAATAATACTTTAATTATTGTGTGGGAAAACATTCAGGTGTGAGGTCTCGTATGAGTTCTATGCATTGACAAAAAAGTGACAAAAGAGAAGCGAGCATTACCTTTCCACTGATCATTGCACCCACCCTCAATAATCAAATCATGAACATCCACAGCAGTGCGCCAGCTGCTAGCTGATCTTCCACTTGATTCTAACACACAGCTTACAGGTTACACGCCTCGCACACAATATCCCCCTTAAAACCACAATCACGTGCGCACACACTAGTGCTGCTGAGTGATCCTCCACCTGATTCTGGCACACAGGTTACAGGTTACACGCCTCGCACACAATATCCCCCTTAAAACCACAATCACGTACGCACACAGTAGTGCTGCTCAGTGATCCTCCACCTCATACCAACCCACAATAAAAAAGGGTCAGCCATAAATCTATACCCTTCGATCATAAATGTCTCATACGTGATCCAAAATCACACATTTTCCTAAAAAAGGTCACACACCTGTCACTCCCCCACCCAAAAACAATAAATTAGCTCCTATAATGAAGCAATTAAAAATCGAAAAAGCAATAACCTGCTTCCTGTCATAGAATCCCCATTTCCCTACTACTTGCATCAAAAGCTGAAAATATGTAGTCTCGAAGTCATTTCGAGAAATTGACGTTTTAAGTTTCTGTTTCCAAATTCAAACGGATGTATCTTCGCCAATAATTGTCAGAAGTCAGAATTTCTTTCAACATTATGAAGCCCTTTTTATATATTTTGATTCTGCATCAAAAGCTGAAAATATGTAGTCTCGAAGTCATTTCGAGAAATTGACGTTTTAAGTTTCTGTTTCCAAATTCAAACGGATGTATCTTCTCCAATAATTGTCAGAAGTTAGAATTTCTTTCAACATTATGAAGCCCTTTTTATATATTTTGATGCTGCATCAAAAGCTGAAAATATGTAGTCTCGAAGTCGTTTCGAGAAATTGACGTTTTAAGTTTCTGTTTCCAAATTCAAACGGATGTATCTTCGCCAATAATTGTCAGAAGTTAGAATTTCTTTCAACATTATGAAGCCCTTTTATATATTTTGACTGTGCATCAAAAGCTGAAAATATGTAGTCTCGAAGTCATTTCGAGAAATTGACGTTTTAAGTTTCTGTTTCCAAATTCAAACGGATGTATCTTCGCCAATAATTGTCAGAAATTAGAATTTCTTTCAACATTATGAAGCCCTTTTTATATATTTTGACTCTGCTTCAAAAGCTGAAAATATGTAGTCGCGAAGTCATTTCGAGAAATTGACGTTTTAAGTATCTGTTTCCAAAGTCAAACGGATGTATCTTCGCCAATAATTGTCAGAAGTTAGAATTTCTTTCCACATTATGAAGCCCTTTTATATATTTTGACTGTGCATTAAAAGCTGAAAATATGTAGTCTCGAAGTCATTTCGAGAAATCGACGTTTTAAGTTTCTGTTTCCAAATTCAAACGGATGTATCTTCGCCAATAATTGTCAGAAATTAGAATTTCTTTCAACATTATGAAGCCCTTTTTATATATTTTGACTCTGCTTCAAAAGCTGAAAATATGTAGTCTCGAAGTCATTTCGAGAAATTGACGTTTTAAGTTTCTGTTTCCAAATTCAAACGGATGTATCTTCGCCAATAATTGTCAGAAGTTAGAATTTCTTGCAACATTATGAACCCCTTTTTATATATTTTGATTCTGCATCAAAAGCTGAAAATATGTAGTCTCGAAGTCATTTCGAGAAATTGACGTTTTAAGTTTCTGTTTCCAAACTCAAACGGATGTATCTTCGCCAATACTTGTCAGCAGTTAGAATTTCTTTCAACATTATGAAGCCCTTTTTATATATTTTCACTCTGCATCAAAAGCTGAAAATATGTAGTCGCGAAGTCATTTCGAGAAATTGACGTTTTAAGTTTCTGTTTCCAAATTCAAACAGATGTATCTTCGCCAATAATTGTCAGCAGTTAGAATTTCTTTCAACATTATGAAGCCCTTTTTATATATTTTGATTCTGCATCAAAAGCTGAAAATATGTAATCTCGAAGTCATTTCGAGAAATTGACGTTTTAAGTTTCTGTTTCCAAATTCAAACGGATGTATCTTCGCCAATAATTGTCAGAAGTTAGAATTTCTTTCAACATTATGAAGCCCTTTTTATATATTTTGATTCTGCATCAAAAGCTGAAAATATGTAGTCTCGAAGTCATTTCGAGAAATCGACGTTTTAAGTCTCTGTTTCCAAATTCAAACGGATGTATCTTCGTCAATAATTGTCAGAAGTTAGAATTTCTTTCAACATTATGAAGCCCTTTTTATATATTTTGATTCTGCATCAAAAGCTGAAAATATGTAGTCTCGAAGTCATTTCGAGAAATCGACGTTTTAAGTCTCTGTTTCCAAATTCAAACGGATGTATCTTCTCCAATAATTGTCAGAAGTTAGAATTTCTTTCAACATTATGAAGCCCTTTTTATATATTTTGACTCTGCATCAAAAGCTGAAAATATGTAGTCTCGAAGTCATTTCGAGAAATTGACGTTTTAAGTTTCTGTTTCCAAATTCAAACGGATGTATCTTCGCCAATAATTGTCAGAAGTTAGAATTTCTTTCAACATTATGAAGCCCTTTTTATATATTTTGACTCTGCTTCAAAAGCTGAAAATATGTAGTCTCGAAGTCATTTCGAGAAATTGACGTTTTAAGTTTCAGTTTCCAAATTCAAACGGATGTATCTTCGCCAATAATTGTCAGAAGTTAGAATTTCTTTCAACATTATGAAGCCCTTTTTATATATTTTGATTCTGCATCAAAAGCTGAAAATATGTAGTCTCGAAGTCATTGCGAGATATTAGCGTTTTAAGTTTATTTTCCCAAATTCAAACAGATGTATCTTCACCAATAATTGTCAGAGGTCAGAATTTCTTTCAACATTCTGAAGCCCTTTTTATATATTTTGACTCTGCATCAAAAGCTGAAAATATGTAGTCGCGAAGTCATTTCGAGAAATTGACGTTTTAAGTTTCTGTTTCCAAATTCAAACGGATGTATCTTCGCCAATAATTGTCAGAAGTTAGAATTTCTTTCAACATTATGAAGCCCTTTTATATATTTTGACTCTGCATCAAAAGCTGAAAATATGTAGTCTCGAAGTCATTTCTTCTCGAAATGTATATTTTGACTCTGCATCAAAAGCTGAAAATATGTAGTCTCGAAGTCATTTCGCGAAATTGACGTTTTAAGTTTCTGTTTCCAAATTCAAACGGATGTATCTTCGCCAATAATTGTCAGAAGTTAGAATTTCTTTCAACATTATGAAGCCCTTTTATATATTTTGACTGTGCATCAAAAGCTGAAAATATGTAGTCTCGAAGTCATTTCGAGAAATCGACGTTTTAAGTTTCTGTTTCCAAATTCAAACGGATGTATCTTCGCCAATAATTGTCAGAAGTTAGAATTTCTTTCAACATTATGAAGCCCTTTTTATATATTTTGATTCTGCATCAAAAGCTGAAAATATGTAGTCTCGAAGTCATTTCGAGATATTGGCGGTTTAAGTGTCTGTTTCCAAATTCAAATGGATGTATCTTCGCCAATAATTGTCAGAAGTCAGAATTTCTTTCAACATTATGAAGCCCTTTTTATGTATTTTGATTCTGCATCAAAAGCTGAAAATATGTAGTCGCGAAGTCATTTCGAGAAATTGACGTTTTAAGTTTCGGTTTCCAAATTCAACCGGATATATCTTCGCCAATAATTGTCAGCAGTTAGAATTTCTTTCAACATTATGAAGCCCTTTTTATATATTTTGATTCTGCATCAAAAGCTGAAAATATGTAGTCTCGAAGTCATTTCGAGAAATCGACGTTTTAAGTTTCTGTTTCCAAATTCAAACGGATGTATCTTCGCCAATAATTGTCAGAAGTTAGAATTTCTTTCAACATTATGAAGCCCTTTTTATATATTTTGATTCTGCATCAAAAGCTGAAAATATGTAGTCTCGAAGTCATTTCGAGAAATCGACGTTTTAAGTTTCTGTTTCCAAATTCAAACGGATGTATCTTCGCCAATAATTGTCAGAAGTCAGAATTTCTTTCAACATTATGAAGCCCTTTTTTATATATTTTGATTCTGCATCAAAAGCTGAAAATATGTAGTCTCGAAGTCATTTCGAGAAATTGACGTTTTAAGTTTCTGTTTCCAAATTCAAACGGATATATCTTCGCCAATAATTGTCAGAAGTTAGAATTTCTTTCAACATTATGAAGCCCTTTTTATATATTTTGATTCTGCATCAAAAGCTGAAAATATGTAGTCTCGAAGTCATTTCGAGAAATTGACGTTTTAAGTTTCTGTTTCCAAATTCGAACGGATGTATCTTCTCCAATAATTGTCAGAATTTAGAATTTCTTTCAACATTATGAAGCCCTTTTTATATATTTTGACTCTGCATCAAAAGCTGAAAATATGTAGTCTCGAAGTCATTTCGAGAAATTGACGTTTTAAGTTTCTGTTTCCAAATTCAAATGGATGTATCTTCGCCAATAATTGTCAGAAGTTAGAATTTCTTTCAACATTATGAACCCCTTTTTATATATTTTGATTCTGCATCAAAAGCTGAAAATATGTAGTCTCGAAGTCATTTCGAGAAATTGACGTTTTAAGGTTCGGTTTCCAAATTCAAACGGATGTATCTTCGCCAATAATTGTCAGAAGTTAGAATTTCTTTCAACATTATGAAGCCCTTTTTATATATTTTGATTCTGCATCAAAAGCTGAAAATATGTAGTCTCGAAGTCATTTCGAGAAATTGACGTTTTAAGTTTCTGTTTCCAAATTCGAACGGATGTATCTTCTCCAATAATTGTCAGAAGTTAGAATTTCTTTCAACATTATGAAGCCCTTTTTATATATTTTGACTCTGCATCAAAAGCTGAAAATATGTAGTCTCGAAGTCATTTCGAGAAATTGACGTTTTAAGTTTCTGTTTCCAAATTCAAATGGATGTATCTTCGCCAATAATTGTCAGAAGTTAGAATTTCTTTCAACATTATGAACCCCTTTTTATATATTTTGATTCTGCATCAAAAGCTGAAAATATGTAGTCTCGTAGTCATTTCGAGAAATTGACGTTTTAAGTTTCGGTTTCCAAATTCAAACGGATGTATCTTCGCCAATAATTGTCAGAAGTTATAATTTCTTTCAACAATATGAAGCCCTTTTTATATATTTTGATTCTGCATCAAAAGCTGAAAATATGTAGTCTCGAAGTCATTTCGAGAAATTGACGTTTTAAGTTTCTGTTTCCAAATTCAAACGGATGTATCTTCGCCAATAATTGTCAGAAGTTAGAATTTCTTTCAACATTATGAAGCCCTTTTTATATATTTTGACTCTGCTTCAAAAGCTGAAAATATGTAGTTTCGAAGTCATTTCGAGAAATTGACGTTTTAAGTTTCTGTTTCCAAATTCAAACGGATGTATCTTCGCCAATAATTGTCAGAAGTTAGAATTTCTTGCAACATTATGAACCCCTTTTTATATATTTTGATTCTGCATCAAAAGCTGAAAATATGTAGTCTCGAAGTCATTGCGAGATATTAGCGTTTTAAGTTTATTTTCCCAAATTCAAACAGATGTATCTTCACCAATAACTGTCAGAGGTCAGAATTTCTTTCAACATTCTGAAGCCCTTTTTATATATTTTGACTCTGCATCAAAAGCTGAAAATATGTAGTCGCGAAGTCATTTCGAGAAATTGACGTTTTAAGTTTCTGTTTCCAAATTCAAACGGATGTATCTTCGCCAATAATTGTCAGAAGTTAGAATTTCTTTCAACATTATGAAGCCCTTTTTATATATTTTGATTCTGCATCAAAAGCTGAAAATATGTAGTCTCGAAGTCATTTCGAGAAATTGACGTTTTAAGTTTCTGTTTCCAAATTCAAACGGATGTATCTTCGTCAATAATTGTCAGAAGTTAGAATTTCTTTCAACATTATGAAGCCCTTTTTATATATTTTGATTCTGCATCAAAAGCTGAAAATATGTAGTCTCGAAGTCATTTCGAGAAATTGACGTTTTAAGTTTCTGTTTCCAAATTCAAACGGATGTATCTTCTCCAATAATTGTCAGAAGTTAGAATTTCTTTCAACATTATGAAGCCCTTTTTATATATTTTGATTCTGCATCAAAAGCTGAAAATATGTAGTCTCGAAGTCATTTCGAGAAATCTACGTTTTAAGTTTCTGTTTCCAAATTCAAACGGATGTATCTTCGCCAATAATTGTCAGAAGTTAGAATTTCTTTCAACATTATGAAGCCCTATTTATATATTTTGATTCTGCATCAAAAGCTGAAAATATGTAGTCTCGAAGTCATTTCGAGATATTGGCGTTTTAAGTTTCTTTTCCCAAATTCAAACGGATGTATCTTCGCCAATAATTGTCAGCAGTTAGAATTTCTTTCAACATTATGAAGCCCTTTTTATATATTTTGACTGTGCATCAAAAGCTGAAAATATGTAGTCTCGAAGTCATTTCGAGAAATTGACGTTTTAAGTTTCGGTTTCCAAATTCAAACGGATGTATCTTCGCCAATAATTGTCAGAAGTTAGAATTTCTTTCAACATTATGAAGCCCTTTTTATATATTTTGATTCTGCATCAAAAGCTGAAAATATGTAGTCTCGAAGTCATTTCGAGAAATTGACGTTTTAAGTTTCTGTTTCCAAATTCAAACGGATGTATCTTCGCCAATAATTGTCAGAAGTTAGAATTTCTTTCAACATTATGAAGCCCTTTTTATATATTTTGACTATGCATCAAAAGCTGAAAATATGTAATCTCGAAGTCATTTCGAGAAATTGACGTTTTAAGTTTCTGTTTCCAAATTCAAACGGATGTATCTTCGCCAATAATTGTCAGAAGTTAGAATTTCTTTCAACATTATGAAGCCCTTCTTATATATTTTGATTCTGCATCAAAAGCTGAAAATATGTAGTCTCGAAGTCATTTCGAGAAATTGACGTTTTAAGTTTCTGTTTCCAAATTCAAACGGATGTATCTTCGCCAATAATTGTCAGAAGTTAGAATTTCTTTCAACATTATGATGCCCTTTTTATATATTTTGACTCTGCATCAAAAGCTGAAAATATGTAGTCTCGAAGTCATTTCGAGAAATTGACGTTTTAAGGTTCGGTTTCCAAATTCAAACGGATGTATCTTCGCCAATAATTGTCAGAAGTTAGAATTTCTTTCAACATTATGAAGCCCTTTTTATATATTTTGACTCTGCATCAAAAGCTGAAAATATGTAGTCTCGAAGTCATTTCGAGAAATTGACGTTTTAAGTTTCTGTTTCCAAATTCGAACGGATGTATCTTCTCCAATAATTGTCAGAAGTTAGAATTTCTTTCAACATTATGAAGCCCTTTTTATATATTTTGACTCTGCATCAAAAGCTGAAAATATGTAGTCTCGAAGTCATTTCGAGAAATTGACGTTTTAAGTTTCTGTTTCCAAATTCAAACGGATGTATCTTCGCCAATAATTGTCAGAAGTTAGAATTTCTTTCAACATTATGAACCCCTTTTTATATATTTTGATTCTGCATCAAAAGCTGAAAATATGTAGTCTCGTAGTCATTTCGAGAAATTGACGTTTTAAGTTTCGGTTTCCAAATTCAAACGGATGTATCTTCGCCAATAATTGTCAGAAGTTATAATTTCTTTCAACAATATGAAGCCCTTTTTATATATTTTGATTCTGCATCAAAAGCTGAAAATATGTAGTCTCGAAGTCATTTCGAGAAATTGACGTTTTAAGTTTCTGTTTCCAAATTCAAACGGATGTATCTTCGCCAATAATTGTCAGAAGTTAGAATTTCTTTCAACATTATGAAGCCCTTTTTATATATTTTGACTCTGCTTCAAAAGCTGAAAATATGTAGTTTCGAAGTCATTTCGAGAAATTGACGTTTTAAGTTTCTGTTTCCAAATTCAAACGGATGTATCTTCGCCAATAATTGTCAGAAGTTAGAATTTCTTGCAACATTATGAACCCCTTTTTATATATTTTGATTCTGCATCAAAAGCTGAAAATATGTAGTCTCGAAGTCATTGCGAGATATTAGCGTTTTAAGTTTATTTTCCCAAATTCAAACAGATGTATCTTCACCAATAACTGTCAGAGGTCAGAATTTCTTTCAACATTCTGAAGCCCTTTTTATATATTTTGACTCTACATCAAAAGCTGAAAATATGTAGTCGCGAAGTCATTTCGAGAAATTGACGTTTTAAGTTTCTGTTTCCAAATTCAAACGGATGTATCTTCGCCAATAATTGTCAGAAGTTAGAATTTCTTTCAACATTATGAAGCCTTTTTTATATATTTTGATTCTGCATCAAAAGCTGAAAATATGTAGTCTCGAAGTCATTTCGAGAAATTGACGTTTTAAGTTTCTGTTTCCAAATTCAAACGGATGTATCTTCGTCAATAATTGTCAGAAGTTAGAATTTCTTTCAACATTATGAAGCCCTTTTTATATATTTTGATTCTGCATCAAAAGCTGAAAATATGTAGTCTCGAAGTCATTTCGAGAAATCGACGTTTTAAGTCTCTGTTTCCAAATTCAAACGGATGTATCTTCTCCAATAATTGTCAGAAGTTAGAATTTCTTTCAACATTATGATGCCCTTTTTATATATTTTGACTCTGCATCAAAAGCTGAAAATATGTAGTCTCGAAGTCATTTCGAGAAATCTACGTTTTAAGTTTCTGTTTCCAAATTCAAACGGATGTATCTTCGCCAATAATTGTCAGAAGTTAGAATTTCTTTCAACATTATGAAGCCCTATTTATATATTTTGATTCTGCATCAAAAGCTGAAAATATGTAGTCTCGAAGTCATTTCGAGATATTGGCGTTTTAAGTTTCTTTTCCCAAATTCAAACGGATTTATCTTCGCCAATAATTGTCAGAAGTTAGAATTTCTTTCAACATTATGAAGCCCTTTTTATATATTTTGACTGTGCATCAAAAGCTGAAAATATGTAGTCTCGAAGTCATTTCGCGAAATTGACGTTTTAAGTTTCGGTTTCCAAATTCAAACGGATGTATCTTCGCCAATAATTGTCAGAAGTTAGAATTTCTTTCAACATTATGAAGCCCTTTTTATATATTTTGATTCTGCATCAAAAGCTGAAAATATGTAGTCGCGAAGTCATTTCGAGAAATTGACGTTTTAAGTTTCTGTTTCCAAATTCAAACGGATGTATCTTCGCCAATAATTGTCAGAAGTTAGAATTTCTTTCAACATTATGAAGCCCTTTTTATATATTTTGACTATGCATCAAAAGCTGAAAATATGTAATCTCGAAATCATTTCGAGAAATTGACGTTTTAAGTTTCTGTTTCCAAATTCAAACGGATGTATCTTCGCCAATAATTGTCAGAAGTTAGAATTTCTTTCAACATTATGAAGCCCTTTTTATATATTTTGATTCTGCATCAAAAGCTGAAAATATGTAGTCTCGAAGTCATTTCGAGAAATTGACGTTTTAAGTTTCTGTTTCCAAATTCAAACGGATGTATCTTCGCCAATAATTGTCAGAAGTTAGAATTTCTTTCAACATTATGAAGCCCTTTTTATATATTTTGACTCTGCATCAAAAGCTGAAAATATGTAGTCTCGAAGTCATTTCGAGAAATTGACGTTTTAAGTTTCTGTTTCCAAATTCAAACGGATGTATCTTCGCCAATAATTGTCAGAAGTTAGAATTTCTTTCAACATTATGAAGCCCTTTTTATATATTTTGATTCTGCATCAAAAGCTGAAAATATGTAGTCTCGAAGTCATTTCGAGAAATTGACGTTTTAAGTTTCTGTTTCCAAATTCAAACGGATGTATCTTCTCCAATAATTGTCAGAAGTTAGAATTTCTTTCAACATTATGAAGCCCTTTTTATATATTTTGATGCTGCATCAAAAGCTGAAAATATGTAGTCTCGAAGTCGTTTCGAGAAATTGACGTTTTAAGTTTCTGTTTCCAAATTCAAATGGATGTATCTTCGCCAATAATTGTCAGAAGTTAGAATTTCTTTCAACATTATGAAGCCCTTTTATATATTTTGACTGTGCATTAAAAGCTGAAAATATGTAGTCTCGAAGTCATTTCGAGAAATCGACGTTTTAAGTTTCTGTTTCCAAATTCAAACGGATGTATCTTCGCCAATATTTGTCAGAAATTAGAATTTCTTTCAACATTATGAAGCCCTTTTTATATATTTTGACTCTGCTTCAAAAGCTGAAAATATGTAGTCTCGAAGTCATTTCGAGAAATTGACGTTTTAAGTTTCTGTTTCCAAATTCAAACGGATGTATCTTCGCCAATAATTGTCAGAAGTTAGAATTTCTTGCAACATTATGAACCCCTTTTTATATATTTTGACTCTGCATCAAAAGCTGAAAATATGTAGTCTCGAAGTCATTTCGAGAAATTGACGTTTTAAGTTTCTGTTTC
This sequence comes from Drosophila grimshawi, assembly GCF_018153295.1. Taxonomy (NCBI): domain Eukaryota; kingdom Metazoa; phylum Arthropoda; class Insecta; order Diptera; family Drosophilidae; genus Drosophila; species Drosophila grimshawi. The sequence goes on from NW_025063528.1 coordinate 10,564, forward strand.
CAAATTCAAACGGATGTATCTTCGCCAATACTTGTCAGAAGTTAGAATTTCTTTCAACATTATGAAGCCCTTTTTATATATTTTCACTCTGCATCAAAAGCTGAAAATATGTAGTCGCGAAGTCATTTCGAGAAATTGACGTTTTAAGTTTCTGTTTCCAATTTCAAACGGATGTATCTTCGCCAATAATTGGCAGAAGTCAGAATTTCTTTCAACATTATGAAGCCCTTTTTATATATTTTGACTCTGCATCAAAAGCTGAAAATATGTAGTCTCGAAGTCATTTCGAGAAATTGACGTTTTAAGTTTCTGTTTCCAAATTCAAACGGATGTATCTTCGCCAATAATTGTCAGCAGTTAGAATTTCTTTCAACATTATGAAGCCCTTTTTATATATTTTGATTCTGCATCAAAAGCTGAAAATATGTAATCTCGAAGTCATTTCGAGAAATTGACGTTTTAAGTTTCTGTTTCCAAATTCAAACGGATGTATCTTCGCCAATAATTGTCAGAAGTTAGAATTTCTTTCAACATTATGAACCCCTTTTTATATATTTTGATTCTGCATCAAAAGCTGAAAATATGTAGTCTCGAAGTCATTTCGAGAAATTGACGTTTTAAGTTTCTGTTTCCAAATTCAAACGGATGTATCTTCGCCAATATTTGTCAGAAGTTAGAATTTCTTTCAACATTATGAAGCCCTTTTTATATATTTTGACTCTGCATCAAAAGCTGAAAATATGTAGTCTCAAAGTCATTTCGAGAAATTGACGTTTTAAGTTTCTGATTCCAAATTCAAACGGATGTATCTTCGCCAATAATTGTCAGAAGTTAGAATTTCTTTCAACATTATGAAGCCCTTTTTATATATTTTGATTCTGCATCAAAAGCTGAAAATATGTAGTCTCGAAGTCATTTCGCGAAATTGACGTTTTAAGTTTCTGTTTCCAAATTCAAACGGATGTATCTTCGCCAATAATTGTCAGAAGTTAGAATTTCTTTCAACATTATGAAAGCCCTTTTTATATATTTTGACTCTGCTTCAAAAGCTGAAAATATGTAGTCTCGAAGTCATTTCGAGAAATTGACGTTTTAAGTTTCTGTTTCCAAATTCAAATGGATGTATCTTCGCCAATAATTGTCAGAAGTTAGAATTTCTTTCAACATTATGAAGCCCTTTTATATATTTTGACTGTGCATCAAAAGCTGAAAATATGTAGTCTCGAAGTCATTTCGAGAAATCGACGTTTTAAGTTTCTGTTTCCAAATTCAAACGGATGTATCTTCGCCAATATTTGTCAGAAATTAGAATTTCTTTCAACATTATGAAGCCCTTTTTATATATTTTGACTCTGCTTCAAAAGCTGAAAATATGTAGTCTCGAAGTCATTTCGAGAAATTGACGTTTTAAGTTTCTGTTTCCAAATTCAAACGGATGTATCTTCGCCAATAATTGTCAGAAGTTAGAATTTCTTGCAACATTATGAAGCCCTTTTTATATATTTTGATTCTGCACCAAAAGCTGAAAATATGTAGTCTCGAAGTCATTTCGAGAAATTGACGTTTTAAGTTTCTGTTTCCAAATTCAAACGGATGTATCTTCGCCAATACTTGTCAGCAGTTAGAATTTCTTTCAACATTATGAAGCCCTTTTTATATATTTTCACTCTGCATCAAAAGCTGAAAATATGTAGTCGCGAAGTCATTTCGAGAAATTGACGTTTTAAGTTTCTGTTTCCAATTTCAAACGGATGTATCTTCGCCAATAATTGGCAGAAGTCAGAATTTCTTTCAACATTATGAAGCCCTTTTTATATATTTTGACTCTGCATCAAAAGCTGAAAATATGTAGTCGCGAAGTCATTTCGAGAAATTGACGTTTTAAGTTTCTGTTTCCAAATTCAAACGGATGTATCTTCGCCAATAATTGTCAGCAGTTAGAATTTCTTTCAACATTATGAAGCCCTTTTTATATATTTTGACTCTGCATCAAAAGCTGAAAATATGTAGTCGCGAAGTCATTTCGAGAAATTGACGTTTTAAGTTTCGGTTTCCAAATTCAAACGGATGTATCTTCGCCAATAATTGGCAGAAGTCAGAATTTCTTTCAACATTATGAAGCCCTTTTTATATATTTTGATTCTGCATCAAAAGCTGAAAATATGTAGTCTCGAAGTCATTTCGAGAAATTGACGTTTTAAGTTTCTGTTTCCAAATTCAAACGGATGTATCTTCGCCAATAATTGTCAGAAGTCAGAATTTCTTTCAACATTATGAAGCCTTTTTTATATATTTTGACTCTGCATCAAAAGCTGAAAATATGTAGTCGCGAAGTCATTTCGAGAAATTGACGTTTTAAGTTTCAGTTTCCAAATTCAAACGGATGTATCTTCGCCAATAATTGTCAGAAGTTAGAATTTCTTTCAACATTATGAAGCCCTTTTTATATATTTTGATTCTGCATCAAAAGCTGAAAATATGTAGTCTCGAAGTCATTTCGAGATATTGGCGTTTTAAGTTTCTGTTTCCAAATTCAAACGGATGTATCTTCGTCAATAATTGTCAGAAGTTAGAATTTCTTTCAACATTATGAAGCCCTTTTTATATATTTTGATTCTGCATCAAAAGCTGAAAATATGTAGTCTCGAAGTCATTTCGAGAAATCGACGTTTTAAGTCTCTGTTTCCAAATTCAAACGGATGTATCTTCTCCAATAATTGTCAGAAGTTAGAATTTCTTTCAACATTATGAAGCCTATTTTATATATTTTGACTCTGCATCAAAAGCTGAAAATATGTAGTCTCGAAGTCATTTCGAGAAATTGACGTTTTAAGTTTCTGTTTCCAAATTCAAACGGATGTATCTTCGCCAATAATTGTCAGAAGTTAGAATTTCTTTCAACATTATGAAGCCCTTTTTATATATTTTGACTCTGCTTCAAAAGCTGAAAATATGTAGTCTCGAAGTCATTTCGAGAAATTGACGTTTTAAGTTTCTGTTTCCAAATTCAAACGGATGTATCTTCGCCAATAATTGTCAGAAGTTAGAATTTCTTTCAACATTATGAAGCCCTTTTTATATATTTTGACTCTGCATCAAAAGCTGAAAATATGTAGTCTCGAAGTCATTGCGAGATATTAGCGTTTTAAGTTTATTTTCCCAAATTCAAACAGATGTATCTTCGCCAATAATTGTCAGAGGTCAGAATTTCTTTCAACATTATGAAGCCCTTTTTATATATTTTGACTCTGCATCAAAAGCTGAAAATATGTAGTCGCGAAGTCATTTCGAGAAATTGACGTTTTAAGTTTCTGTTTCCAAATTCAAACGGATGTATCTTCGCCAATAATTGTCAGAAGTTAGAATTTCTTTCAACATTATGAAGCCCTTTTATATATTTTGACTCTGCATCAAAAGCTGAAAATATGTAGTCTCGAAGTCATTTCGAGAAATCGACGTTTTAAGTTTCTGTTTCCAAATTCAAACGGATGTATCTTCGCCAATAATTGCCAGAAGTTAGAATTTCTTTCAACATTATGAAGCCCTTTTTATATATTTTGATTCTGCATCAAAAGCTGAAAATATGTAGTCTCGAAGTCATTTCGAGAAATTGACGTTTTAAGTTTCTGTTTCCAAATTCAAACGGATGTATCTTCGCCAATAATTGTCAGAAGTTAGAATTTCTTTCAACATTATGAAGCCCTTTCTATATATTTTGACTCTGCATCAAAAGCTGAAAATATGTAGTCGCGAAGTCATTTCGAGAAATTGACGTTTTAAGTTTCTGTTTCCAAATTCAAATGGATGTATCTTCGCCAATAATTGTCAGAAGTTAGAATTTCTTTCAACATTATGAAGCCCTTTTTATATATTTTCACTCTGCATCAAAAGCTGAAAATATGTAGTCTCGAAGTCATTTCGAGAAATTGACGTTTTAAGTTTCTGTTTCCAAATTCAAACGTATGTATCTTCGCCAATAATTGTCAGAAGTTAGAATTTCTTTCAACATTATGAAGCCCTTTTTATATATTTTGACTCTGCATCAAAAGCTGAAAATATGTAGTCTCGAAGTCATTTCGAGAAATTGACGTTTTAAGTTTCTGTTTCCAAATTCAAACGGATGTATCTTTGCCAATAATTGTCAGAAGTTAGAATTTCTTTCAACATTATGAACCCCTTTTTATATATTTTGATTCTGCATCAAAAGCTGAAAATATGTAGTCTCGAAGTCATTGCGAGATATTAGCGTTTTAAGTTTATTTTCCCAAATTCAAACAGATGTATCTTCACCAATAATTGTCAGAGGTCAGAATTTCTTTCAACATTCTGAAGCCCTTTTTATATATTTTGACTCTGCATCAAAAGCTGAAAATATGTAGTCTCGAAGTCATTTCAAGAAATTGACGTTTTAAGTTTCTGTTTCCAAATTCAAACGGATGTATCTTCGCCAATAATTGTCAGAAGTTAGAATTTCTTTCAACATTATGAAGCCCTTTTATATATTTTGACTGTGCATCAAAAGCTGAAAATATGTAGTCTCGAAGTCATTTCGAGAAATCGACGTTTTAAGTTTCTGTTTCCAAATTCAAACGGATGTATCTTCGCCAATAATTGTCAGAAGTTAGAATTTCTTTCAACATTATGAAGCCCTTTTTATATATTTTGACTCTGCATCAAAAGCTGAAAATATGTAGTCTCGAAGTCATTTCGAGAAATTGACGTTTTAAGTTTCTGTTTCCAAATTCAACCGGATGTATCTTCGCCAATAATTGTCAGAAGTTAGAATTTCTTTCAACATTATGAAGCCTTTTTTATATATTTTGACTCTGCATCAAAAGCTGAAAATATGTAGTCTCGAAGTCATTTCGAGAAATTGACGTTTTAAGTTTCTGTTTCCAAATTCAAACGGATGTATCTTCGCCAATAATTGTCAGAAGTTAGAATTTCTTTCAACATTATGAAGCCCTTTTTATATATTTTGATTCTGCATCAAAAGCTGAAAATATGTAGTCTCGAAGTCATTTCGAGAAATTGACGTTTTAAGTTTCGGTTTCCAAATTCAAACGGATGTATCTTCGCCAATAATTGTCAGAAGTTAGAATTTCTTTCAACATTATGAAGCCCTTTCTATATATTTTGACTCTGCATCAAAAGCTGAAAATATGTAGTCTCGAAGTCATTTCGTGAAATTGACGTTTTAAGTTTCTGTTTCCAAATTCAAACGGATGTATCTTCGCCAATAATTGTCAGAAGTTAGAATTTCTTTCAACATTATGAAGCCCTTTTTATATATTTTGACTCTGCTTCAAAAGCTGAAAATATGTAGTCTCGAAGTCATTTCGAGAAATTGACGTTTTAAGTTTCTGTTTCCAAATTTCAAACGGATGTATCTTTCGCCAATAATTGGCAGAAGTCAGAATTTCTTTCAACATTATAAAGCCCTTTTTATTATAATTTGACTCTGCATCAAAAGCTGAAAATATGTTGTTGCGAAGTCATTTCGAGAAATTGACGTTTCAAGTTTCTGTTTCCAAATTCAAACGGAAGTATCTTCGCCAATAATTGCCAGAAGTTAGAATTTCTTTCAACATTAGGAAGCCCTTTTTATATATTTTGACTATGCATCAAAAGCTGAAAATATGTAGTCTCGAAGTCATTTCGAGAAATTGACGTTTTAAGTTTCGGTTTCCAAATTCAAACGGATGTATCTTCGCCAATAATTGGCAGAAGTCAGAATTTCTTTCAACATTATGAAGCCCTTTTTATATATTTTGATTCTGCATCAAAAGCTGAAAATATGTAGTCTCGAAGTCATTTCGAGAAATTGACGTTTTAAGTTTCTGTTTCCAAATTCAAACGGATGTATCTTCGCCAATAATTGTCAGAAGTTAGAATTTCTTTCGACATTATGAAGCCCTTTTTATATATTTTGATTCTGCATCAAAAGCTGAAAATATGTAGTCTCGAAGTCATTTCGAGAAATTGACGTTTTAAGTTTCTGTTTCCAAATTCGAACGGATGTATCTTCTCCAATAATTGTCAGAAGTTAGAATTTCTTTCAACATTATGAAGCCCTTTTTATATATTTTGACTCTGCATCAAAAGCTGAAAATATGTAGTCTCGAAGTCATTTCGAGAAATTGACGTTTTAAGTTTCTGTTTCCAAATTCAAATGGATGTATCTTCGCCAATAATTGTCAGAAGTTAGAATTTCTTTCAACATTATGAAGCCCTTTTTATATATTTTGATTCTGCATCAAAAGCTGAAAATATGTAGTCTCGAAGTCATTTCGCGAAATTGACGTTTTAAGTTTCGGTTTCCAAATTCAAACGGATGTATCTTCGCCAATAATTGTCAGAAGTTAGAATTTCTTTCAACAATATGAAGCCCTTTTATATATTTTGACTGTGCATCAAAAGCTGAAAATATGTAGTCTCGAAGTCATTTCGAGAAATCGACGTTTTAAGTTTCTGTTTCCAAATTCAAACGGATGTATCTTCGCCAATAATTGTCAGAAGTTAGAATTTCTTTCAACATTATGAAGCCCTTTTTATATATTTTGACTCTGCTTCAAAAGCTGAAAATATGTAGTCTCGAAGTCATTTCGAGAAATTGACGTTTTAAGTTTCTGTTTCCAAATTCAAACGGATGTATCTTCGCCAATAATTGTGAGAAGTTAGAATTTCTTTCAACATTATGAAGCCCTTTTTATATATTTTGATTCTGCTTCAAAAGCTGAAAATATGTAGTCTCGAAGTCATTTCGAGAAATTGACGTTTTAAGTTTCTGTTTCCAAATTCAAACGGATGTATCTTCGCCAATAATTGTCAGAAGTTAGAATTTCTTTCAACATTATGAACCCCTTTTTATATATTTTGACTCTGCATCAAAAGCTGAAAATATGTAGTCTCGAAGTCATTTCGAGAAATTGACGTTTTAAGTTTCTGTTTCCAAATTCAAACAGATGTATCTTCACCAATAACTGTCAGAGGTCAGAATTTCTTTCAACATTCTGAAGCCCTTTTTATATATTTTGACTCTGCATCAAAAGCTGAAAATATGTAGTCGCGAAGTCATTTCGAGAAATTGACGTTTTAAGTTTCTGTTTCCAAATTCAACCGGATGTATCTTCGCCAATAATTGTCAGAAGTTAGAATTTCTTTCAACATTATGAAGCCCTTTTTATATATTTTGATTCTGCATCAAAAGCTGAAAATATGTAGTCGCGAAGTCATTTCGAGAAATTGACGTTTTAAGTTTCTGTTTCCAAATTCAAACGGATGTATCTTCGCCAATAATTGTCAGAAGTTAGAATTTCTTTCAACATTATGAAGCCCTTATTATATATTTTGATTCTGCATCAAAAGCTGAAAATATGTAGTCTCGAAGTCATTTCGAGAAATTGACGTTTTAAGTTTCTGTTTCCAAATTCAAACGGATGTATCTTCGTCAATAATTGTCAGAAGTTAGAATTTCTTTCAACATTATGAAGCCCTTTTTATATATTTTGATTCTGCATCAAAAGCTGAAAATATGTAGTCTCGAAGTCATTTCGAGAAATCGACGTTTTAAGTTTCTGTTTCCAAATTCAAACGGATGTATCTTCTCCAATAATTGTCAGAAGTTAGAATTTCTTTCAACATTATGAAGCCCTTTTTATATATTTTGACTCTGCATCAAAAGCTGAAAATATGTAGTCTCGAAGTCATTTCGCGAAATTGACGTTTTAAGTTTCGGTTTCCAAATTCAAACGGATGTATCTTCGCCAATAATTGTCAGAAGTTAGAATTTCTTTCAACATTATGAAGCCCTTTTATATATTTTGACTGTGCATCAAAAGCTGAAAATATGTAGTCTCGAAGTCATTTCGAGAAATCGACGTTTTAAGTTTCTGTTTCCAAATTCAAACGGATGTATCTTCGCCAATAATTGTCAGAAGTTAGAATTTCTTGCAACATTATGAAGCCCTTTTTATATATTTTGATTCTGCATCAAAAGCTGAAAATATGTAGTAGTTTTGAAGTCATTTCGAGAAATTGACGTTTTAAGTTTCTGTTTCCAAATTCAAACGGATGTATCTTCGCCAATAATTGTCAGAAGTTAGAATTTCTTTCAACATTATGAAGCCCTTTTTATATATTTTGACTCTGCATCAAAAGCTGAAAATATGTAATCTCGAAGTCATTTCGAGAAATTGACGTTTTAAGTTTCTGTTTCCAAATTCAAACAGATGTATCTTCACCAATAATTGTCTGAGGTCAGAATTTCTTTCAACATTATGAAGCCCTTTTTATATATTTTGACTCTGCATCAAAAGCTGAAAATATGTAGTCGCGAAGTCATTTCGAGAAATTGACGTTTTAAGTTTCTGTTTCCAAATTCAAACGGATGTATCTTCGCCAATAATTGTCAGAAGTTAGAATTTCTTTCAACATTATGAAGCCGTTTTTATATATTTTGACTCTGCATCAAAAGCTGAAAATATGTAGTCTCGAAGTCATTTCGAGAAATTGACGTTTTAAGTTTCTGTTTCCAAATTCAAACGGATGTATCTTCGCCAATAATTGTCAGAAGTTAGAATTTCTTTCAACATTATGAACCCCTTTTTATATATTTTGATTCTGCATCAAAAGCTGAAAATATGTAGTCTCGAAGTCATTTCGAGATATTGGCGGTTTAAGTTTCTGTTTCCAAATTCAAACGGATGTATCTTCGCCAATAATTGTCAGAAGTTAGAATTTCTTTCAACATTATGAAGCCGTTTTTATATATTTTGACTCTGCATCAAAAGCTGAAAATATGTAGTCTCGAAGTCATTTCGAGAAATTGACATTTTAAGTTTCTGTTTCCAAATTCAAACGGATGTATCTTCGCCAATAATTGTCAGAAGTTAGAATTTCTTTCAACATTATGAAGCCCTTTTTATATATTTTGACTCTGCATCAAAAGCTGAAAATATGTAGTCTTGAAGTCATTTCGAGAAATTGACGTTTTAAGTTTCTGTTTCCAAATTCAAATGGATGTATCTTCGCCAATAATTGTCAGAAGTTAGAATTTCTTTCAACATTATGAAGCCCTTTTTATATATTTTGATTCTGCATCAAAAGCTGAAAATATGTAGTCTCGAAGTCATTTCGCGAAATTGACGTTTTAAGTTTCGGTTTCCAAATTCAAACGGATGTATCTTCGCCAATAATTGTCAGAAGTTAGAATTTCTTTCAACATTATGAAGCCCTTTTATATATTTTGACTGTGCATCAAAAGCTGAAAATATGTAGTCTCGAAGTCATTTCGAGAAATCGACGTTTTAAGTTTCTGTTTCCAAATTCAAACGGATGTATCTTCGCCAATAATTGTCAGAAGTTAGAATTTCTTTCAACATTATGAAGCCCTTTTTATATATTTTGACTCTGCTTCAAAAGCTGAAAATATGTAGTCTCGAAGTCATTTCGAGAAATTGACGTTTTAAGTTTCTGTTTCCAAATTCAAACGGATGTATCTTCGCCAATAATTGTCAGAAGTTAGAATTTCTTTCAACATTATGAAGCCCTTTTTATATATTTTGACTCTGCTTCAAAAGCTGAAAATATGTAGTCTCGAAGTCATTTCGAGAAATTGACGTTTTAAGTTTCTGTTTCCAAATTCAAACAGATGTATCTTCACCAATAATTGTCAGAGGTCAGAATTTCTTTCAACATTATGAAGCCCTTTTTATATATTTTGACTCTGCATCAAAAGCTGAAAATATGTAGTCGGGAAGTCATTTCGAGAAATTGACGTTTTAAGTTTCGGTTTCCAAATTCAAACGGATGTATCTTCGCCAATAATTGGCAGAAGTCAGAATTTTCTTTCAACATTATGAAGCCGTTTTTATATATTTTGACTATGCATCAAAAGCTGAAAATATGTAGTCTCGAAGTCATTTTCGAGAAATTGACGTTTTAAGTTTCTGTTTTCCAAATTCAAACGGATGTATCTTCGCCAATAATTGTCAGAAGTTAGAATTTCTTTCAACATTATGAAGCCCTTTTTATATATTTTGACTCTGCATCAAAAGCTTAAAATATGTAGTCTCGAAGTCATTCGAGAAATTGACGTTTTAAGTTTCTGTTTCCAAATTCAAACGGATGTATCTTCGCCAATAATTGTCAGAAGTTAGAATTTCTTTCAACATTATGAAGCCCTTTTTATATATTTTGACTCTGCATCAAAAGCTGAAAATATGTAGTCTCGAAGTCATTTCGAGAAATTGACGTTTTAAGTTTCTGTTTCCAAATTCAAGCGGATGTATCTTCGCCAATAATTGTCAGAAGTTAGAATTTCTTTCAACATTATGAAGCCCTTTTTATATATTTTGATTCTGCATCAAAAGCTGAAAATATGTAGAGTCGAAGTCATTTCGAGAAATCGACGTTTTAAGTCTCTGTTTCCAAATTCAAACGGATGTATCTTCGCCAATAATTGTCAGAAGTTAGAATTTCTTTCAACATTATGAAGCCCTTTTTATATATTTTGACTCTGCTTCAAAAGCTGAAAATATGTAGTCTGGAAGTCATTTCGAGAAATTGACGTTTTAAGTTTGTGTTTCCAAATTCAAACGGATGTATCTTCGCCAATAATTGTCAGAAGTTAGAATTTCTTTCAACATTATGAAGCCCTTTTTATATATTTTGACTCTGCTTCAAAAGCTGAAAATATGTAGTCTCGAAGTCATTTCGAGAAATTGACGTTTTAAGTTTCTGTTTCCAAATTCAAACAGATGTATCTTCACCAATAATTGTCAGAGGTCAGAATTTCTTTCAACATTATGAAGCCCTTTTTATATATTTTGACTCTGCATCAAAAGCTGAAAATATGTAGTCGCGAAGTCATTTCGAGAAATTGACGTTTTAAGTTTCTGTTTCCAAATTCAAACGGATGTATCTTCGCCAATAATTGTCAGAAGTTAGAATTTCTTTCAACATTATGAAGCCGTTTTTATATATTTTGACTCTGCATCAAAAGCTGAAAATATGTAGTCTCGAAGTCATTTCGAGAAATTGACGTTTTAAGTTTCTGTTTCCAAATTCAAACGGATGTATCTTCGCCAATAATTGTCAGAAGTTAGAATTTCTTTCAACATTATGAACCCCTTTTTATATATTTTGATTCTGCATCAAAAGCTGAAAATATGTAGTCTCGAAGTCATTTCGAGATATTGGCGGTTTAAGTTTCTGTTTCCAAATTCAAACGGATGTATCTTCACCAATAATTGTCAGAAGTTAGAATTTCTTTCAACATTATGAAGCCGTTTTTATATATTTTGACTCTGCATCAAAAGCTGAAAATATGTAGTCTCGAAGTCATTTCGAGAAATTGACGTTTTAAGTTTCTGTTTCCAAATTCAAACGGATGTATCTTCGCCAATAATTGTCAGAAGTTAGAATTTCTTTCAACATTATGAAGCCCTTTTTATATATTTTGATTCTGCATCAAAAGCTGAAAATATGTAGTCTCGAAGTCATTTCGAGATATTGGCGGTTTAAGTTTCTGTTTCCAAATTCAAACGGATGTATCTTCGCCAATAATTGTCAGAAGTCAGAATTTCTTTCAACATTATGAAGCCCTTTTTATATATTTTGACTCTGCATCAAAAGCTGAAAATATGTAGTCTCAAAGTCATTTCGAGAAATTGACGTTTTAAGTTTCTGTTTCCAAATTCAAACGGATGTATCTTCGCCAATAATTGTCAGAAGTTAGAATTTCTTTCAACATTATGAAGCCCTTTTTATATATTTTGATTCTGTATCAAAAGCTGAAAATATGTAGTCTCGAAGTCATTTCGCGAAATTGACGTTTTAAGTTTCTGTTTCCAAATTCAAACGGATGTATCTTCGCCAATAATTGTCAGAAGTTAGAATTTCTTTCAACATTATGAAGCCCTTTTTATATATTTTGATTCTGCATCAAAAGCTGAAAATATGTAGAGTCGAAGTCATTTCGAGAAATCGACGTTTTAAGTCTCTGTTTCCAAATTCAAACGGATGTATCTTCGCCAATAATTGTCAGAAGTTAGAATTTCTTTCAACATTATGAAGCCCTTTTTATATATTTTGACTCTGCTTCAAAAGCTGAAAATATGTAGTCTCGAAGTCATTTCGAGAAATTGACGTTTTAAGTTTGTGTTTCCAAATTCAAACGGATGTATCTTCGCCAATAATTGTCAGAAGTTAGAATTTCTTTCAACATTATGAAGACCTTTTTATATATTTTGACTCTGCTTCAAAAGCTGAAAATATGTAGTCTGGAAGTCATTTCGAGAAATTGACGTTTTAAGTTTGTGTTTCCAAATTCAAACGGATGTATCTTCGCTAATAATTGTCAGAAGTTAGAATTTCTTTCAACATTATGAACCCCTTTTATATATTTTGACTGTGCATCAAAAGCTGAAAATATGTAGTCTCGAAGTCATTTCGAGAAATCGACGTTTTAAGTTTCTGTTTCCAAATTCAAACGGATGTATCTTCGCCAATAATTGTCAGAAGTTAGAATTTCTTGCAACATTATGAAGCCCTTTTTATATATTTTGACTCTGCTTCAAAAGCTGAAAATATGTAGTCTCGAAGTCATTTCGAGAAATTGACGTTTTAAGTTTCTGTTTCCAAATTCAAACAGATGTATCTTCACCAATAATTGTCAGAGGTCAGAATTTCTTTCAACATTATGAAGCCCTTTTTATATATTTTGACTCTGCATCAAAAGCTGAAAATATGTAGTCGCGAAGTCATTTCGAGAAATTGACGTTTTAAGTTTCTGTTTCCAAATTCAAACGGATGTATCTTCGCCAATAATTGTCAGAAGTTAGAATTTCTTTCAACATTATGAAGCCTTTTTTATATATTTTTGACTCTGCATCAAAAGCTGAAAATATGTAGTCTCGAAGTCATTTCGAGAAATTGACGTTTTAAGTTTCTGTTTCCAAATTCAAACGGATGTATCTTCGCCAATAATTGTCAGAAGTTAGAATTTCTTTCAACATTATGAACCCCTTTTTATATATTTTGATTCTGCATCAAAAGCTGAAAATATGTAGTCTCGAAGTCATTTCGAGATATTGGCGGTTTAAGTTTCTGTTTCCAAATTCAAACGGATGTATCTTCGCCAATAATTGTCAGAAGTCAGAATTTCTTTCAACATTATGAAGCCCTTTTTATATATTTTGACTCTGCATCAAAAGCTGAAAATATGTAGTCTCGAAGTCATTTCGAGAAATTGACGTTTTAAGTTTCTGTTTCCAAATTCAAACGGATGTATCTTCGCCAATAATTGTCAGAAGTTAGAATTTCTTTCAACATTATGAAGCCCTTTTTATATATTTTGACTCTGCTTCAAAAGCTGAAAATATGTAGTCTGGAAGTCATTTCGAGAAATTGACGTTTTAAGTTTGTGTTTCCAAATTCAAACGGATGTATCTTCGCCAATAATTGTCAGAAGTTAGAATTTCTTTCAACATTATGAAGCCCTTTTTATATATTTTGACTCTGCTTCAAAAGCTGAAAATATGTAGTCTCGAAGTCATTTCGAGAAATTGACGTTTTAAGTTTCTGTTTCCAAATTCAAACAGATGTATCTTCACCAATAATTGTCAGAGGTCAGAATTTCTTTCAACATTATGAAGCCCTTTTTATATATTTTGACTCTGCATCAAAAGCTGAAAATATGTAGTCGCGAAGTCATTTCGAGAAATTGACGTTTTAAGTTTCTGTTTCCAAATTCAAACGGATGTATCTTCGCCAATAATTGTCAGAAGTTAGAATTTCTTTCAACATTATGAAGCCGTTTTTATATATTTTGACTCTGCATCAAAAGCTGAAAATATGTAGTCTCGAAGTCATTTCGAGAAATTGACGTTTTAAGTTTCTGTTTCCAAATTCAAACGGATGTATCTTCGCCAATAATTGTCAGAAGTTAGAATTTCTTTCAACATTATGAACCCCTTTTTATATATTTTGATTCTGCATCAAAAGCTGAAAATATGTAGTCTCGAAGTCATTTCGAGATATTGGCGGTTTAAGTTTCTGTTTCCAAATTCAAACGGATGTATCTTCGCCAATAATTGTCAGAAGTTAGAATTTTTTTCAACATTATGAAGCCCTTTTTATATATTTTGACTCTGCATCAAAAGCTGAAAATATGTAGTCTCGAAGTCATTTCGAGAAATTGACGTTTTAAGTTTCTGTTTCCAAATTCAAACGGATGTATCTTCGCCAATAATTGTCAGAAGTTAGAATTTCTTTCAACATTATGAAGCCCTTTTTATATATTTTGATTCTGCATCAAAAGCTGAAAATATGTAGTCTCGAAGTCATTTCGAGATATTGGCGGTTTAAGTTTCTGTTTCCAAATTCAAACGGATGTATCTTCGCCAATAATTGTCAGAAGTCAGAATTTCTTTCAACATTATGAAGCCCTTTTTATATATTTTGACTCTGCATCAAAAGCTGAAAATATGTAGTCTCAAAGTCATTTCGAGAAATTGACGTTTTAAGTTTCTGTTTCCAAATTCAAACGGATGTATCTTCGCCAATAATTGTCAGAAGTCAGAATTTCTTTCAACATTATGAAGCCCTTTTTATATATTTTGATTCTGTATCAAAAGCTGAAAATATGTAGTCTCGAAGTCATTTCGAGAAATCGACGTTTTAAGTCTCTGTTTCCAAATTCAAACGGATGTATCTTCGCCAATAATTGTCAGAAGTTAGAATTTCTTTCAACATTATGAAGCCCTTTTTATATATTTTGATTCTGCATCAAAAGCTGAAAATATGTAGTCTCGAAGTCATTTCGAGAAATTGACGTTTTAAGTTTCTGTTTCCAAATTCAAACGGATGTATCTTCGCCAATAATTGTCAGAAGTTAGAATTTCTTTCAACATTATGAAGCCCTTTTTATATATTTTGATTCTGCATCAAAAGCTGAAAATATGTAGAGTCGAAGTCATTTCGAGAAATCGACGTTTTAAGTCTCTGTTTCCAAATTCAAACGGATGTATCTTCGCCAATAATTGTCAGAAGTTAGAATTTCTTTCAACATTATGAAGACCTTTTTATATATTTTGACTCTGCTTCAAAAGCTGAAAATATGTAGTCTGGAAGTCATTTCGAGAAATTGACGTTTTAAGTTTGTGTTTCCAAATTCAAACGGATGTATCTTCGCTAATAATTGTCAGCAGTTAGAATTTCTTTCAACATTATGAAGCCTTTTTTATATATTTTGACTCTGCATCAAAAGCTGAAAATATGTAGTCTCGAAGTCATTTCGAGAAATTGACGTTTTAAGTTTCTGTTTCCAAATTCAAACGGATGTATCTTCGCCAATAATTGTCAGAAGTTAGAATTTCTTTCAACATTATGAACTTCTTTTATATATTTTGACTGTGCATCAAAAGCTGAAAATATGTAGTCTCGAAGTCATTTCGAGAAATCGACGTTTTAAGTTTCTGTTTCCAAATTCAAACGGATGTATTTTCGCCAATAATTGTCAGAAGTTAGAATTTCTTGCAACATTATGAAGCCCTTTTTATATATTTTGATTCTGCATCAAAAGCTGAAAATATGTAGTCTCGAAGTCATTTCGAGAAATTGACGTTTTAAGTTTATTTTCCCAAATTCAAACGGATGTATCTTCGCCAATAATTGTCAGAAGTTAGAATTTCTTTCAACATTATGAAGCCCTTTTTATATATTTTGACTCTGCTTCAAAAGCTGAAAATATGTAGTCTCGAAGTCATTTCGAGAAATTGACGTTTTAAGTTTCTGTTTCCAAATTCAAACAGATGTATCTTCACCAATAATTGTCAGAGGTCAGAATTTCTTTCAACATTATGAAGCCCTTTTTATATATTTTGACTCTGCATCAAAAGCTGAAAATATGTAGTCGCGAAGTCATTTCGAGAAATTGACGTTTTAAGTTTCTGTTTCCAAATTCAAACGGATGTATCTTCGCCAATAATTGTCAGAAGTTAGAATTTCTTTCAACATTATGAACCCCTTTTATATATTTTGACTGTGCATCAAAAGCTGAAAATATGTAGTCTCGAAGTCATTTCGAGAAATTGACGTTTTAAGTTTCTGTTTCCAAATTCAAACGGATGTATCTTCGCCAATAATTGTCAGAAGTTAGAATTTCTTTCAACATTATGAAGCCCTTTTTATATATTTTGATTCTGCATCAAAAGCTGAAAATATGTAGTCTCGAAGTCATTTCGAGAAATTGACGTTTTAAGTTTCTGTTTCCAAATTCAAACGGATGTATCTTCGCCAATAATTGTCAGAAGTTAGAATTTCTTTCAACATTATGAAGCCCTTTTTATATATTTTGACTCTGCTTCAAAAGCTGAAAATATGTAGTCTCGAAGTCATTTCGAGAAATTGACGTTTTAAGTTTCTGTTTCCAAATTCAAACAGATGTATCTTCACCAATAATTGTCAGAGGTCAGAATTTCTTTCAACATTATGAAGCCCTTTTTATATATTTTGACTCTGCATCAAAAGCTGAAAATATGTAGTCGCGAAGTCATTTCGAGAAATTGACGTTTTAAGTTTCTGTTTCCAAATTCAAACGGATGTATCTTCGCCAATAATTGTCAGAAGTTAGAATTTCTTTCAACATTATGAAGCCGTTTTTATATATTTTGACTCTGCATCAAAAGCTGAAAATATGTAGTCTCGAAGTCATTTCGAGAAATTGACGTTTTAAGTTTCTGTTTCCAAATTCAAACGGATGTATCTTCGCCAATAATTGTCAGAAGTTAGAATTTCTTTCAACATTATGAACCCCTTTTTATATATTTTGATTCTGCATCAAAAGCTGAAAATATGTAGTCTCGAAGTCATTTCGAGATATTGGCGGTTTAAGGTTCTGTTTCCAAATTCAAACGGATGTATCTTCACCAATAATTGTCAGAAGTTAGAATTTCTTTCAACATTATGAAGCCGTTTTTATATATTTTGACTCTGCATCAAAAGCTGAAAATATGTAGTCTCGAAGTCATTTCGAGAAATTGACGTTTTAAGTTTCTGTTTCCAAATTCAAACGGATGTATCTTCGCCAATAATTGTCAGAAGTTAGAATTTCTTTCAACATTATGAAGCCCTTTTTATATATTTTGATTCTGCATCAAAAGCTGAAAATATGTAGTCTCGAAGTCATTTCGAGATATTGGCGGTTTAAGTTTCTGTTTCCAAATTCAAACGGATGTATCTTCGCCAATAATTGGCAGAAGTCAGAATTTCTTTCAACATTATGAAGCCCTTTTTATATATTTTGACTCTGCATCAAAAGCTGAAAATATGTAGTCTCAAAGTCATTTCGAGAAATTGACGTTTTAAGTTTCTGTTTCCAAATTCAAACGGATGTATCTTCGCCAATAATTGTCAGAAGTCAGAATTTCTTTCAACATTATGAAGCCCTTTTTATATATTTTGATTCTGTATCAAAAGCTGAAAATATGTAGTCTCGAAGTCATTTCGAGAAATCGACGTTTTAAGTCTCTGTTTCCAAATTCAAACGGATGTATCTTCGCCAATAATTGTCAGAAGTTAGAATTTCTTTCAACATTATGAAGCCCTTTTTATATATTTTGATTCTGCATCAAAAGCTGAAAATATGTAGTCTCGAAGTCATTTCGAGAAATTGACGTTTTAAGTTTCTGTTTCCAAATTCAAACGGATGTATCTTCGCCAATAATTGTCAGAAGTTAGAATTTCTTTCAACATTATGAAGCCCTTTTTATATATTTTGATTCTGCATCAAAAGCTGAAAATATGTAGAGTCGAAGTCATTTCGAGAAATCGACGTTTTAAGTCTCTGTTTCCAAATTCAAACGGATGTATCTTCGCCAATAATTGTCAGAAGTTAGAATTTCTTTCAACATTATGAAGACCTTTTTATATATTTTGACTCTGCTTCAAAAGCTGAAAATATGTAGTCTGGAAGTCATTTCGAGAAATTGACGTTTTAAGTTTGTGTTTCCAAATTCAAACGGATGTATCTTCGCCAATAATTGTCAGCAGTTAGAATTTCTTTCAACATTATGAAGCCTTTTTTATATATTTTGACTCTGCATCAAAAGCTGAAAATATGTAGTCTCGAAGTCATTTCGAGAAATTGACGTTTTAAGTTTCTGTTTCCAAATTCAAACGGATGTATCTTCGCCAATAATTGTCAGAAGTTAGAATTTCTTTCAACATTATGAACCCCTTTTATATATTTTGAATGTGCATCAAAAGCTGAAAATATGTAGTCTCGAAGTCATTTCGAGAAATCGACGTTTTAAGTTTCTGTTTCCAAATTCAAACGGATGTATCTTCGCCAATAATTGTCAGAAGTTAGAATTTCTTGCAACATTATGAAGCCCTTTTTATATATTTTGATTCTGCATCAAAAGCTGAAAATATGTAGTCTCGAAGTCATTTCGAGAAATTTACGTTTTAAGTTTATTTTCCCAAATTCAAACGGATGTATCTTCGCCAATAATTGTCAGAAGTTAGAATTTCTTTCAACATTATGAAGCCCTTTTTATATATTTTGACTCTGCTTCAAAAGCTGAAAATATGTAGTCTCGAAGTCATTTCGAGAAATTGACGTTTTAAGTTTCTGTTTCCAAATTCAAACAGATGTATTTTCACCAATAATTGTCAGAGGTCAGAATTTCTTTCAACATTATGAAGCCCTTTTTATATATTTTGACTCTGCATCAAAAGCTGAAAATATGTAGTCGCGAAGTCATTTCGAGAAACTGACGTTTTAAGTTTCTGTTTCCAAATTCAAACGGATGTATCTTCGCCAATAATTGTCAGAAGTTAGAATTTCTTTCAACATTATGAAGCCTTTTTTATATATTTTGACTCTGCATCAGAAGCTGAAAATATGTAGTCTCGAAGTCGTTTCGAGAAATTGACGTTTTAAGTTTCTGTTTCCAAATTCAGACGGATGTGTCTTCGCCAATAATGTCAGAAGTTAGATTTCTTTCAACATTATAAGCCCTTTTATATATTTTGATCTGCATCAAAAGCTGAAAATATGTAGTCTCGAAGTCATTTCGAGAAATTGACGTTTTAAGTTTCTGTTTCCAAATTCAAACGGATGTATCTTCGCCAATAATTGTCAGAAGTTAGAATTTCTTTCAACATTATGAAGCCCTTTTTATATATTTTGATTCTGTATCAAAAGCTGAAAATATGTAGTCTCGAAGTCATTTCGAGAAATCGACGTTTTAAGTCTCTGTTTCCAAATTCAAACGGATGTATCTTCGCCAATAATTGTCAGAAGTTAGAATTTCTTTCAACATTATGAAGCCCTTTTTATATATTTTGATTCTGCATCAAAAGCTGAAAATATGTAGTCTCGAAGTCATTTCGAGAAATTGACGTTTTAAGTTTCTGTTTCCAAATTCAAACGGATGTATCTTCGCCAATAATTGTCAGAAGTTAGAATTTCTTTCAACATTATGAAGCCCTTTTTATATATTTTGATTCTGCATCAAAAGCTGAAAATATGTAGAGTCGAAGTCATTTCGAGAAATCGACGTTATAAGTCTCTGTTTCCAAATTCAAACGGATGTATCTTCGCCAATAATTGTCAGAAGTTAGAATTTCTTTCAACATTATGAAGACCTTTTTATATATTTTGACTCTGCTTCAAAAGCTGAAAATATGTAGTCTGGAAGTCATTTCGAGAAATTGACGTTTTAAGTTTGTGTTTCCAAATTCAAACGGATGTATCTTCGCTAATAATTGTCAGCAGTTAGAATTTCTTTCAACATTATGAAGCCTTTTTTATATATTTTGACTCTGCATCAAAAGCTGAAAATATGTAGTCTCGAAGTCATTTCGAGAAATTGACGTTTTAAGTTTCTGTTTCCAAATTCAAACGGATGTATCTTCGCCAATAATTGTCAGAAGTTAGAATTTCTTTCAACATTATGAACTTCTTTTATATATTTTGACTGTGCATCAAAAGCTGAAAATATGTAGTCTCGAAGTCATTTCGAGAAATCGACGTTTTAAGTTTCTGTTTCCAAATTCAAACGGATGTATTTTCGCCAATAATTGTCAGAAGTTAGAATTTCTTGCAACATTATGAAGCCCTTTTTATATATTTTGATTCTGCATCAAAAGCTGAAAATATGTAGTCTCGAAGTCATTTCGAGAAATTGACGTTTTAAGTTTATTTTCCCAAATTCAAACGGATGTATCTTCGCCAATAATTGTCAGAAGTTAGAATTTCTTTCAACATTATGAAGCCCTTTTTATATATTTTGACTCTGCTTCAAAAGCTGAAAATATGTAGTCTCGAAGTCATTTCGAGAAATTGACGTTTTAAGTTTCTGTTTCCAAATTCAAACAGATGTATCTTCACCAATAATTGTCAGAGGTCAGAATTTCTTTCAACATTATGAAGCCCTTTTTATATATTTTGACTCTGCATCAAAAGCTGAAAATATGTAGTCGCGAAGTCATTTCGAGAAATTGACGTTTTAAGTTTCTGTTTCCAAATTCAAACGGATGTATCTTCGCCAATAATTGTCAGAAGTTAGAATTTCTTTCAACATTATGAACCCCTTTTATATATTTTGACTGTGCATCAAAAGCTGAAAATATGTAGTCTCGAAGTCATTTCGAGAAATTGACGTTTTAAGTTTCTGTTTCCAAATTCAAACGGATGTATCTTCGCCAATAATTGTCAGAAGTTAGAATTTCTTTCAACATTATGAAGCCCTTTTTATATATTTTGATTCTGCATCAAAAGCTGAAAATATGTAGTCTCGAAGTCATTTCGAGAAATTGACGTTTTAAGTTTCTGTTTCCAAATTCAAACGGATGTATCTTCGCCAATAATTGTCAGAAGTTAGAATTTCTTTCAACATTATGAAGCCCTTTTTATATATTTTGACTCTGCTTCAAAAGCTGAAAATATGTAGTCTCGAAGTCATTTCGAGAAATTGACGTTTTAAGTTTCTGTTTCCAAATTCAAACAGATGTATCTTCACCAATAATTGTCAGAGGTCAGAATTTCTTTCAACATTATGAAGCCCTTTTTATATATTTTGACTCTGCATCAAAAGCTGAAAATATGTAGTCTCGAAGTCATTTCGAGAAATTGACGTTTTAAGTTTCTGTTTCCAAATTCAAACGGATGTATCTTCGCCAATAATTGTCAGAAGTTAGAATTTCTTTCAACATTATGAAGCCGTTTTTATATATTTTGACTCTGCATCAAAAGCTGAAAATATGTAGTCTCGAAGTCATTTCGAGAAATTGACGTTTTAAGTTTCTGTTTCCAAATTCAAACGGATGTATCTTCGCCAATAATTGTCAGAAGTTAGA
This sequence comes from Drosophila grimshawi, assembly GCF_018153295.1. Lineage (NCBI taxonomy): Eukaryota > Metazoa > Arthropoda > Insecta > Diptera > Drosophilidae > Drosophila > Drosophila grimshawi. Next base: position 31,933 of record NW_025063528.1, read on the forward strand.
ATTTCTTTCAACATTATGAACCCCTTTTTATATATTTTGATTCTGCATCAAAAGCTGAAAATATGTAGTCTCGAAGTCATTTCGAGATATTGGCGGTTTAAGGTTCTGTTTCCAAATTCAAACGGATGTATCTTCACCAATAATTGTCAGAAGTTAGAATTTCTTTCAACATTATGAAGCCGTTTTTATATATTTTGACTCTGCATCAAAAGCTGAAAATATGTAGTCTCGAAGTCATTTCGAGAAATTGACGTTTTAAGTTTCTGTTTCCAAATTCAAACGGATGTATCTTCGCCAATAATTGTCAGAAGTTAGAATTTCTTTCAACATTATGAAGCCCTTTTTATATATTTTGATTCTGCATCAAAAGCTGAAAATATGTAGTCTCGAAGTCATTTCGAGATATTGGCGGTTTAAGTTTCTGTTTCCAAATTCAAACGGATGTATCTTCGCCAATAATTGTCAGAAGTCAGAATTTCTTTCAACATTATGAAGCCCTTTTTATATATTTTGACTCTGCATCAAAAGCTGAAAATATGTAGTCTCAAAGTCATTTCGAGAAATTGACGTTTTAAGTTTCTGTTTCCAAATTCAAACGGATGTATCTTCGCCAATAATTGTCAGAAGTCAGAATTTCTTTCAACATTATGAAGCCCTTTTTATATATTTTGATTCTGTATCAAAAGCTGAAAATATGTAGTCTCGAAGTCATTTCGAGAAATCGACGTTTTAAGTCTCTGTTTCCAAATTCAAACGGATGTATCTTCGCCAATAATTGTCAGAAGTTAGAATTTCTTTCAACATTATGAAGCCCTTTTTATATATTTTGATTCTGCATCAAAAGCTGAAAATATGTAGTCTCGAAGTCATTTCGAGAAATTGACGTTTTAAGTTTCTGTTTCCAAATTCAAGCGGATGTATCTTCGCCAATAATTGTCAGAAGTTAGAATTTCTTTCAACATTATGAAGCCCTTTTTATATATTTTGATTCTGCATCAAAAGCTGAAAATATGTAGAGTCGAAGTCATTTCGAGAAATTGACGTTTTAAGTTTCTGTTTCCAAATTCAAACGGATGTATCTTCGCCAATAATTGTCAGAAGTTAGAATTTCTTTCAACATTATGAAGACCTTTTTATATATTTTGACTCTGCTTCAAAAGCTGAAAATATGTAGTCTGGAAGTCATTTCGAGAAATTGACGTTTTAAGTTTGTGTTTCCAAATTCAAACGGATGTATCTTCGCCAATAATTGTCAGCAGTTAGAATTTCTTTCAACATTATGAAGCCCTTTTTATATATTTTGACTCTGCATCAAAAGCTGAAAATATGTAGTCTCGAAGTCATTTCGAGAAATTGACGTTTTAAGTTTCTGTTTCCAAATTCAAACGGATGTATCTTCGCCAATAATTGTCAGAAGTTAGAATTTCTTTCAACATTATGAACCCCTTTTTATATATTTTGATTCTGCATCAAAAGCTGAAAATATGTAGTCTCGAAGTCATTTCGAGAAATTGACGTTTTAAGTTTCTGTTTCCAAATTCAAACGGATGTATTTTCGCCAATAATTGTCAGAAGTTAGAATTTCTTGCAACATTATGAAGCCCTTTTTATATATTTTGATTCTGCATCAAAAGCTGAAAATATGTAGTCTCGAAGTCATTTCGAGAAATTTACGTTTTAAGTTTATTTTCCCAAATTCAAACGGATGTATCTTCGCCAATAATTGTCAGAAGTTAGAATTTCTTTCAACATTATGAAGCCCTTTTTATATATTTTGACTCTGCTTCAAAAGCTGAAAATATGTAGTCTCGAAGTCATTTCGAGAAATTGACGTTTTAAGTTTCTGTTTCCAAATTCAAACAGATGTATCTTCACCAATAATTGTCAGAGGTCAGAATTTCTTTCAACATTATGAAGCCCTTTTTATATATTTTGATTCTGCATCAAAAGCTGAAAATATGTAGTCGCGAAGTCATTTCGAGAAACTGACGTTTTAAGTTTCTGTTTCCAAATTCAAACGGATGTATCTTCGCCAATAATTGTCAGAAGTTAGAATTTCTTTCAACATTATGAAGCCCTTTTTATATATTTTGACTCTGCATCAAAAGCTGAAAATATGTAGTCTCGAAGTCATTTCGAGAAATTGACGTTTTAAGTTTCTGTTTCCAAATTCAAACGGATGTATCTTCGCCAATAATTGTCAGAAGTTAGAATTTTTTTCAACATTATGAACCCCTTTTATATATTTTGACTCTGCATCAAAAGCTGAAAATATGTAGTCTCGAAGTCATTTCGAGAAATCGACGTTTTAAGTTTCTGTTTCCAAATTCAAACGGATGTATCTTCGCCAATAATTGTCAGAAGTTAGAATTTCTTTCAACATTATGAAGCCCTTTTTATATATTTTGATTCTGCATCAAAAAGCTGAAAAATATGTAGTCTCGAAGTCATTTCGAGAAATTGACGTTTTAAGTTTCTGTTTCCAAATTCAAATGGATGTATCTTCGCCAATAATTGTCAGAAGTTAGAATTTCTTTCAACATTATGAAGCCCTTTTTATATATTTTGACTCTGCTTCAAAAGCTGAAAATATGTAGTCTCGAAGTCATTTCGAGAAATCGACGTTTTAAGTTTCTGTTTCCAAATTCAAACAGATGTTACTTCACCAATAATTGTCAGAGGTCAGAATTTCTTTCAACATTATGAAGCCCTTTTTATATATTTTGATTCTGCATCAAAAGCTGAAAATATGTAGTCTCGAAGTCATTTCGAGAAATCGACGTTTAAAGTTTCTGTTTCCAAATTCAAACGGATGTTTCTTCGCCAATTCTTCGTCAGAAGTTAGAATTTCTTTCAACATTATGAAGCCCTTTTTATATATTTTGATTCTGCATCAAAAGCTGAAAATATGTAGTCTCGAAGTCATTTCGAGAAATTGACGTTTTAAGTTTCTGTTTCCAAATTCGTGTTTTGCAATAATTGTCAGTTGATTTCTTTCAACATTATGAAGCCCTTTTTATATATTTTGATTCTGCATCAAAAGCTGAAAATATGTAGTCTCGAAGTCATTTCGAGAAATCGACGTTTTAAGTTTCTGTTTCCAAATTCAAACGGATGTATCTTCGCCAATAATTGTCAGAGGTCAGAATTTCTTTCAACATTATGAAGCCCTTTTTATATATTTTGACTCTGCATCAAAAGCTGAAAATATGTAGTCGCGAAGTCATTTCGAGAAATTGACGTTTTAAGTTTCTGTTTCCAAATTCAAACGGATGTATCTTCGCCAATAATTGTCAGAAGTTAGAATTTCTTTCAACATTATGAAGCCCTTTTTATATATTTTGACTCTGCATCAAAAGCTGAAAATATGTAGTCTCGAAGTCATTTCGAGAAATTGACGTTTTAAGTTTCTGTTTCCAAATTCAAACGGATGTATCTTCGCCAATAATTGTCAGAGGTCAGAATTTCTTTCAACATTATGAAGCCCTTTTTATATATTTTGACTCTGCATCAAAAGCTGAAAATATGTAGTCGCGAAGTCATTTCGAGAAATTGACGTTTTAAGTTTCTGTTTCCAAATTCAAACGGATGTATCTTCGCCAATAATTGTCAGAAGTTAGAATTTCTTTCAACATTATGAAGCCCTTTTTATATATTTTGACTCTGCATCAAAAGCTGAAAATATGTAGTCTCGAAGTCATTTCGAGAAATTGACGTTTTAAGTTTCTGTTTCCAAATTCAAACGGATGTATCTTCGCCAATAATTGTCAGAAGTTAGAATTTCTTTCAACATTATGAACCCCTTTTTATATATTTTGATTCTGCATCAAAAGCTGAAAATATGTAGTCTCGAAGTCATTTCGAGAAATTGGCGGTTTAAGTTTCTTTCCCAAATCAAACGGATGTATCTTCGCCAATAATTGTCAGAAGTTAGAATTTCTTTCAACATTATGAAGCCCTTTTTATATATTTTGACTCTGCATCAAAAGCTGAAAATATGTAGTCTCGAAGTCATTTCGAGAAATTGACGTTTTAAGTTTCTGTTTCCAAATTCAAACGGATGTATCTTCGCCAATAATTGTCAGAAGTTAGAATTTCTTTCAACATTATGAACCCCTTTTTATATATTTTGATTCTGCATCAAAAGCTGAAAATATGTAGTCTCGAAGTCATTTCGAGAAATTGACGTTTTAAGTTTCTGTTTCCAAATTCAAACGGATGTATCTTCGCCAATAATTGTCAGAAGTTAGAATTTCTTTCAACATTATGAAGCCCTTTTTATATATTTTGATTCTGCATCAAAAGCTGAAAATATGTAGTCGCGAAGTCATTTCGAGAAATCGACGTTTTAAGTCTCTGTTTCCAAATTCAAACGGATGTATCTTCGCCAATAATTGTCAGAAGTCAGAATTTCTTTCAACATTATGAAGCCCTTTTTATATATTTTGATTCTGCATCAAAAGCTGAAAATATGTAGTCTCGAAGTCATTTCGAGAAATTGACGTTTTAAGTTTCTGTTTCCAAATTCAAACGGATGTATCTTCGCCAATAATTGTCAGAAGTTAGAATTTCTTTCAACATTATGAAGCCCTTTTTATATATTTTGACTCTGCATCAAAAGCTGAAAATATGTAGTCTCGAAGTCATTTCGAGAAATTGACGTTTTAAGTTTCTGTTTCCAAATTCAAACGGATGTATCTTCGCCAATAATTGTCAGAAGTTAGAATTTCTTTCAACATTATGAAGCCCTTTTTATATATTTTGACTCTGCATCAAAAGCTGAAAATATGTAGTCTCGAAGTCATTTCGAGAAATTGACGTTTTAAGTTTCTGTTTCCAAATTCAAACGGATGTATCTTCGCCAATTCTTCGTCAGAAGTTAGAATTTCTTTCAACATTATGAAGCCCTTTTTATATATTTTGATTCTGCATCAAAAGCTGAAAATATGTAGTCTCGAAGTCATTTCGAGAAATTGACGTTTTAAGTTTCAGTTTCCAAATTCTTTCAACATTATGAAGCCCTTTTTATATATTTTGACTCTGCTTCAAAAGCTGAAAATATGTAGTCTCGAAGTCATTTCGAGAAATTGACGTTTTAAGTTTCTGTTTCCAAATTCAAACGGATGTATCTTCGCCAATAATTGTCAGAGGTCAGAATTTCTTTCAACATTATGAAGCCCTTTTTATATATTTTGACTCTGCATCAAAAGCTGAAAATATGTAGTCGCGAAGTCATTTCGAGAAATTGACGTTTTAAGTTTCTGTTTCCAAATTCAAACGGATGTATCTTCGCCAATAATTGTCAGAAGTTAGAATTTCTTTCAACATTATGAAGCCCTTTTTATATATTTTGACTCTGCATCAAAAGCTGAAAATATGTAGTCGCGAAGTCATTTCGAGAAATTGACGTTTTAAGTTTCTGTTTCCAAATTCAAACGGATGTATCTTCACCAATAATTGTCAGAAGTTAGAATTTCTTTCAACATTATGAAGCCGTTTTTATATATTTTGACTCTGCATCAAAAGCTGAAAATATGTAGTCTCGAAGTCATTTCGAGAAATTGACGTTTTAAGTTTCTGTTTCCAAATTCAAACGGATGTATCTTCGCCAATAATTGTCAGAAGTTAGAATTTCTTTCAACATTATGAATCCGTTTTTATATATTTTGACTCTGCATCAAAAGCTGAAAATATGTAGTCTCGAAGTCATTTCGAGAAATTGACGTTTTAAGTTTCTGTTTCCAAATTCAAACGGATGTATCTTCGCCAATAATTGTCAGAAGTTAGAATTTCTTTCAACATTATGAACTCCTTTTTATATATTTTGATTCTGCATAAAAAGCTGAAAATATGTAGTCTCGAAGTCATTTCGAGATATTGGCGGTTTAAGTTTCTGTTTCCAAATTCAAACGGATGTATCTTCGCCAATAATTGTCAGAAGTTAGAATTTCTTTCAACATTATGAAGCCGTTTTTATATATTTTGATTCTGCATCAAAAGCTGAAAATATGTAGTCTCGAAGTCATTTCGAGAAATTGACGTTTTAAGTTTCTGTTTCCAAATTCAAACGGATGTTCCTTCGCCAATAATTGTCAGAAGTTAGAATTTCTTTCAACATTATGAACCCCTTTTTATATATTTTGATTCTGCATCAAAAGCTGAAAATATGTAGTCTGGAAGTCATTTCGAGAAATTGACGTTTTAAGTTTCTGTTTCCAAATTCAAACGGATGTATCTTCGCCAATAATTGTCAGAAGTTAGAATTTCTTTCAACATTATAAAGCCCTTTTTATATATTTTGATTCTGCATCAAAAGCTGAAAATATGTAGTCTCGAAGTCATTTCGAGAAGTCGACGTTTTAAGTCTCTGTTTCCAAATTCAAACGGATGTGTCTTCGCCAATAATTGTCAGAAGTTAGAATTTCTTTCAACATTATGAACCCCTTTTTATATATTTTGATTCTGCATCAAAAGCTGAAAATATGTAGTCTCGAAGTCATTTCGAGAAATTGACGTTTTAAGTTTCTGTTTCCAAATTCAAACGGATGTATCTTCGCCAATAATTGTCAGAAGTTAGAATTTCTTTCAACATTATGAAGCCCTTTTTATATATTTTGATTCTGCATCAAAAGCTGAAAATATGTAGAGTCGAAGTCATTTCGAGAAATTGACGTTTTAAGTTTCTGTTTCCAAATTCAAACGGATGTATCTTCGCCAATAATTGTCAGAAGTTAGAATTTCTTTCAACATTATGAAGACCTTTTTATATATTTTGACTCTGCTTCAAAAGCTGAAAAGTCATTTCGAGAAATTGACGTTTTAAGTTTGTGTTTCCAAATTCAAACGGATGTATCTTCGCTAATAATTGTCAGCAGTTAGAATTTCTTTCAATTTTTTTCTGTTTCCAAATTCAAACGGATGTATCTTAGCCAATAATTGTCAGAAGTTAGAATTTCTTTCAACATTATGAAGCCCTTTTTATATATTTTGACCCTGCATCAAAAGCTGAAAATATGTAGTCTCGAAGTCATTTCGAGAAATTGACGTTTTAAGTTTCTGTTTCCAAATTCAAACGGATGTATCTTCGCCAATAATTGTCAGAAGTTAGAATTTCTTTCAACATTATGAAGCCCTTTTTATATATTTTGATTCTGCATCAAAAGCTGAAAATATGTAGTCTCGAAGTCATTTCGAGAAATCGACGCTTTAAGTCTCTGTTTCTAAATTCAAATGGATGTATCTTCGCCAATAATTGTCAGAAGTTAGAATTTCTTTCAACATTATGAAGCCCTTTTTATATATTTTGACTCTGCATCAAAAGCTGAAAATATGTAGTCTCAAAGTCATTTCGAGAAATTGACGTTTTAAGTTTCTGTTTCCAAATTCAAACGGATGTATCTTCGCCAATAATTGTCAGAAGTCAGAATTTCTTTCAACATTATGAAGCCCTTTTTATATATTTTGACCCTGCATCAAAAGCTGAAAATATGTAGTCGCGAAGTCATTTCGAGAAATTGACGTTTTAAGTTTCTGTTTCCAAATTCAAACGGATGTATCTTCGCCAATAATTGTCAGAAGTTAGAGTTTCATTCAACATTATGAAGCCCTTTTTATATATTTTGACTCTGCATCAAAAGCTGAAAATATGTAGTCTCGAAGTCATTTCGACAAATTGACGTTTTAAGTTTCTGTTTCCAAATTCAAACGGATGTATCTTCGCCAATAATTGTCAGAAGTTAGAATTTCTTTCAACATTATGAAGCCCTTTTTATATATTTTGACTCTGCTTCAAAAGCTGAAAATATGTAGTCTCGAAGTCATTTCGAGAAATCGACGTTTTAAGTCTCTGTTTCCGAACTCAAACGGATGTATCTTCGCCAATAATTGTCAGAAGTTAGAATTTCTTTCAACATTATGAAGCCCTTTTTATATATTTTGATTCTGCATCAAAAGCTGAAAATATGTAGTCTCGAAGTCATTTCGAGAAATCGACGTTTTAAGTCTCTGTTTCCGAACTCAAACGGATGTATCTTCGCCAATAATTGTCAGAAGTTAGAATTTCTTTCAACATTATGAAGCCCTTTTTATATATTTTGATTCTGCATCAAAAGCTGAAAATATGTAGTCTCGAAGTCATTTCGAGAAATTGACGTTCTAAGTTTCTGTTTCCAAATTCAAACGGATGTATCTTCGCCAATAATTGTCAGAAGTTAGAATTTCTTTCAACATTATGAAGCCCTTTTTATATATTTTGATTCGGCATCAAAAGCTGAAAATATGTAGTCGCGAAGTCATTTCGAGAAATTGACGTTTTAAGTTTCTGTTTCCAAATTCAAACGGATGTATCTTCGCCAATAATTGTCAGAAGTTAGAATTTCTTTCAACATTATGAAGCCCTTTTTATATATTTTGACTCTGCATGAAAAGCTGAAAATATGTAGTCGCGAACTCATTTCGAGAAATTGACGTTTTAAGTTTCGGTTTCCAAATTCAACCGGATGTATCTTCGCCAATAATTGTCAGCAGTTAGAATTTCTTTCAACATTATGAAGCCCTTTATATATTTTGACTCTGCATCAAAAGCTGAAAATATGTAGTCGCGAAGTCATTTCGAGAAATTGACGTTTTAAGTTTCGGTTTCCAAATTCAAACGGATGCATCTTCGCCAATAATTGTCAGAAGTTAGAAATTCTTTCAACATTATAAAGCCCTTTTTATATATTTTGATTCTGCATCAAAAGTTGAAAATATGTAGTCTCGAAGTCATTTCGAGAAATTGACGTTTTAAGTTTCGGTTTCCAAATTCAAACGGATGTATCTTCGCCAATAATTGTTAGAAGTTAGAATTTCTTTCAACATTATGAAGCCCTTTTTATATATTTTGATTCTGCATCAAAAGCTGAAAATATGTAGTCTCGAAGTCATTTCGAGATATTGGCGGTTTAAGTTTCTTTTCCCAAATTTAAACGGAAGTATCTTCGCCAATAATTGTCAGAAGGCAGAATTTCTTTCAACATTATGAAGCCCTTTTTATATATTTTGACTCTGCATCAAAAGCTGAAAATATGTAGTCGCGAAGTTATTTCGAGAAATTGACGTTTTAAGTTTCTGTTTCCAAATTCAAACGGATGTATCTTCGCCAATAATTGTCAGAAGTTAGAATTTCTTTCAACATTATGAAGCCCTTTTTATATATTTTGACTCTGCATCAAAAGCTGAAAATATGTAGTCGCGAAGTCATTTCGAGAAATTGACGTTTTAAGTTTCTGTTTCCAAATTCAAACGGATGTATCTTCGCCAATAATTGTCAGAAGTTAGAATTTCTTTCAATATTATGAAGCCCTTTTTATATATTTTGCTTCTGCATCAAAAACTGAAACTATGTAGTCTTGAAGTCATTTCGAGAAATTGACGTTTAAGTTTCTGTTTCCAAATTTAAACGGATGTATCTTCGCCAATAATTGTCAGAAGTTAGAATTTCTTTCAACATTATGAAGCCCTTTTTATATATTTTGACCCTGCATCAAAAGCTGAAAATATGTAGTCGCGAAGTCATTTCGAGAAATTGACGTTTTAAGTTTCTGTTTCCAAATTCAAACGGATGTATCTTCGCCAATAATTGTCAGAAGTTAGAATTTCTTTCAACATTATGAAGCCCTTTTTATATATTTTGACTCTGCATCAAAAGCTGAAAATATGTAGTCTCGAAGTCATTTCGAGAAATTGACGTTTTAAGTTTCTGTTTCCAAATTCAAACGGATGTATCTTCGCCAATAATTGTCAGAAGTTAGAATTTCTTTCAACATTATGAAGCCCTTTTTATATATTTTGACTCTGCATCAAAAGCTCGAAGTCATTTCGAGAAATTGACGTTTTAAGTTTCTGTTTCCAAATTCAAATGGATGTATCTTCGCCAATAATTGTCAGAAGTTAGAATTTCTTTCAACATTATGAAGCCCTTTTTATATATTTTGATTCTGCATCAAAAGCTGAAAATATGTAGTCTCGAAGTCATTTCGCGAAATTGACGTTTTAAGTTTCTGTTTCCAAATTCAAACGGATGTATCTTCGCCAATAATTGTCAGAAGTTAGAATTTCTTTCAACATTATGAAGCCCTTTTTATATATTTTGACTCTGCATCAAAAGCTGAAAATATGTAGTCTCTAAGTCATTTCGAGAAATTGACGTTTTAAGTTTCTGTTTCCAAATTCAAACGGATGTATCTTCGCCAATAATTGTCAGAAGTTAGAATTTCTTTCAACATTATGAAGCCCTTTTTATATATTTTGACTCTGCATCAAAAGCTGAAAATATGTAGTTTTGAAGTCATTTCGAGAAATGGACGTTTTAGGTTTCGGTTTCCAAATTCAAACGGATGTATCTTCGCCAATAATTGGCAGAAGTCAGAATTTCTTTCAACATTATGAAGCCCTTTTTATATATTTTGATTCTGCATCAAAAGCTGAAAATATGTAGTCTCTAAGTCATTTCGAGAAATTGACGTTTTAAGTTTCTGTTTCCAAATTCAAACGGATGTATTTTCGCCAATAATTGTCAGAAGTTAGAATTTCTTTCAACATTATGAAGCCCTTTTTATATATTTTGCTTCTGCATCAAAAACTGAAAATATGTAGTCTTGAAGTCATTTCGAGAAATTGACGTTTTAAGTTTCTGTTTCCAAATTCAAACGGATGTATCTTCGCCAATAATTGTCAGAAGTTAGAATTTCTTTCAACATTATGAAGCCCTTTTTATATATTTTGATTCTGCATCAAAAGCTGAAAATATGTAGTCTCGAAGTCATTTCGAGATATTGGCGGTTTAAGTTTCTTTTCCCAAATTTAAACGGATGTATCTTCGCCATTAATTGTCAGAAGGCAGAATTTCTTTCAACATTATGAAGCCCTTTTTATATATTTTGACTCTGCATCAAAAGCTGAAAATATGTAGTCGCGAAGTCATTTCGAGAAATTGACGTTTTAAGTTTCGGTTTCCAAATTCAACCGGATGTATCTTCGCCAATAATTGTCAGCAGTTAGAATTTCTTTCAACATTATGAAGCCCTTTTTATATATTTTGATTCTGCATCAAAAGCTGAAAATATGTAGTCGCGAAGTCATTTCGAGAAATTAACGTTTTAAGTTTCTGTTTCCAAATTCAAACGGATGTATTTTCGCCAATAATTGTCAGAAGTTAGAATTTCTTTCAACATTATGAAGCCCTTTTTATATATTTTGCTTCTGCATCAAAAACTGAAAATATGTAGTCTTGAAGTCATTTCGAGAAATTGACGTTTTAAGTTTCTGTTTCCAAATTCAAACGGATGTATCTTCGCCAATAATTGTCAGAAGTTAGAATTTCTTTCAACATTATGAAGCCCTTTTTATATATTTTGATTCTGCATCAAAAGCTGAAAATATGTAGTCGCGAAGTCATTTCGAGAAATTGACGTTTTAAGTTTCCGTTTCCAAATTCAAACCGATGTATCTTCGCCAATAATTGTCAGAAGTTAGAATTTCTTTCAACATTATGAAGCCCTTTTTATATATTTTGACTCTGCATCAAAAGCTGAAAATATGTAGTCTCGAAGTCATTTCGAGAAATTGACGTTTTAAGTTTCTGTTTCCAAATTCAAACGGATGTATCTTCGCCAATAATTGTCAGAAGTTAGAATTTCTTTCAACATTATGAAGCCCTTTTTATATATTTTGACTCTGCATCAAAAGCTCGAAGTCATTTCGAGAAATTGACGTTTTAAGTTTCTGTTTCCAAATTCAAATGGATGTATCTTCGCCAATAATTGTCAGAAGTTAGAATTTCTTTCAACATTATGAAGCCCTTTTTATATATTTTGATTCTGCATCAAAAGCTGAAAATATGTAGTCTCGAAGTCATTTCGCGAAATTGACGTTTTAAGTTTCGGTTTCCAAATTCAAACGGATATATCTTCGCCAATAATTGTCAGAAGTTAGAATTTCTTTCAACATTATGAAGCCCTTTTTATATATTTTGATTCTGCATCAAAAGCTGAAAATATGTAGTCTTGAAGTCATTTCGAGAAATTGACGTTTTAAGTTTCTGTTTCCAAATTTAAACGGATGTATCTTCGCCAATAATTGTCAGAAGTTAGAATTTCTTTCAATATTATGAAGCCCTTTTTATATATTTTGATTCTGCATCAAAAGCTGAAAATATGTAGTCTCCAAGTCATTTCGCGAAATTGACGTTTTAAGTTTCTGTTTCCAAATTCAAACGGATGTATCTTCGCCAATAATTGTCAGAAGTTAGAATTTCTTTCAACATTATGAAGCCCTTTTTATATATTTTGACTCTGCATCAAAAGCTGAAAATATGTAGTTTTGAAGTCATTTCGAGAAATGGACGTTTTAAGTTTCGGTTTCCAAATTCAAACGGATGTATCTTCGCCAATATTGTCAGAAGTTAGAATTTCTTTCAACATTATGAAGCCTTTTATATATTTTGATTCGGCATCCAAAGCTGGAAAATATGTTGTCTCGAAGTCATTTCGAGAAATTGACGTTTTAAGTTTCGGTTTCCAAACTCAAACGGATGTATCTTCGCCAATAATTGGCAGAAGTTAGAATTTCTTTCAACATTATGAAGCCCTTTTTATATATTTTGACTATGCATCAAAAGCTGAAAATATGTAGTCTCGAAGTCATTTCGAGAAATTGACGTTTTAAGTTTCTGTTTCCAAATTCAAACGGATGTATCTTCGCCAATAATTGTCAGAAGTTAGAATTTCTTTCAACATTATGAAGCCCTTTTTATATATTTTGACTCTGCATCAAAAGCTGAAAATATGTAGTCTCGAAGTCATTTCGAGAAATCGACGTTTTAAGTCTCTGTCTCCAAATTCAAACGGGTGTATCTTCGCCAATAATTGTCAGAAGTTAGAATTTCTTCCAACATTATGAAGCCCTTTTTATATATTTTGACACTGCATCAAAAGCTGAAAATATGTAGTCTCGAAGTCATTTCGAGAAATTGACGTTTTAAGTTTCTGTTCCCAAATTCAAACGGATGTATCTTCACCAATAATTGTCAGAAGTTAGAATTTCTTTCAACATTATGAAGCCCTTTTTATATATTTTGACTATGCATCAAAAGCTGAAAATATGTAGTCTCGAAGTCATTTCGAGAAATTGACGTTTTAAGTTTCTGTTTCCAAATTCAAATGGATGTATCTTCGCCAATAATTGTCAGAAGTTAGAATTTCTTTCAACATTATGAAGCCCTTTTTATATATTTTGATTCTGCATCAAAAGCTGAAAATATGTAGTCTCGAAGTCATTTCGCGAAATTGACGTTTTAAGTTTCTATTTCCAAATTCAAACGGATGTATCTTCGTCAATAATTGTCAGAAGTTAGAATTTCTTTCAACATTATGAACCCCTTTTTATATATTTTGACTGTGCATCAAAAGCTGAAAATATGTAGTCTCGAAGTCATTTCGCGAATCGACGTTTTAAGTTTCAGTTTCCAAATTCAAACGGATGTATCTTCGCCAATAATTGTCAGAAGTTAGAATTTCTTTCAACATTATGAAGCCCTTTTTATATATTTTGACTGTGCATCAAACGCTGAAAATATGTAGTCGCGAAGTCATTTCGAGAAATTGACGTTTTAAGTCTCTGTTTCCAAATTCAAACGGATGTATCTTCGCAAAATATATATTTTGATTCTGCATCAAAAGCTGAAAATATGAAGTCTCGAAGTCATTTCGAGAAATTGACGTTTTAAGTTTCTGTTTCCAAATTCAAACGGATGTATCTTCGCCAATAATTGTCAGAAGTTAGAATTTCTTTCAACATTATGAACCCCTTTTTATATATTTTGATTCTGCATCAAAAGCTGAAAATATGTAGTCTCGAAGTCATTTCGAGATATTGGCCGTTTAAGTTTCTTTTCCCAAATTCAAACGGATGTATCTTCGCCAATAATTGTCAGAAGTCAGAATTTCTTTCAACATTATGAAGCCCTTTTTATATATTTTGACTCTGCATCTAAAGCTGAAAATATGTAGTCTCGAAGTCATTTCGAGAAATTGACGTTTTAAGTTTCTGTTTCCAAATTCAAACGGATGTATCTTCGCCAATAATTGTCAGAAGTCAGAATTTCTTTCAACATTATGAAGCCCTTTTTATATATTTTGACCCTGCATCAAAAGCTGAAAATATGTTGTCTCGAAGTCATTTCGAGAAATTGACGTTTTAAGTTTCTGTTTCCAAATTCAAACGGATGTATTTTCGCCAATAATTGTCAGAAGTTAGAATTTCTTTCAACATTATGAAGCCCTTTTTATATATTTTGATTCTGCATCAAAAGCTAAAAATATGTAGTCTTGAAGTCATTTCGAGAAATTTACGTTTTAAGTTTCTGTTTCCAAATTTAAACGGATGTATCTTCGCCAATAATTGTCAGAAGTTAGAATTTCTTTCAACATTATGAAGCCCTTTTTATATATTTTGACCCTGCATCAAAAGCTGAAAATATGAAGTCTCGAAGTCATTTCGAGAAATTGACGTTTTAAGTTTCTGTTTCCAAATTCAAACGGATGTATCTTCGCCAATAATTGTCAGAAGTTAGAATTTCTTTCGACATTATGAAGCCCTTTTTATATATTTTGATTCTGCATCAAAAGCTGAAAATATGTAGTCTCGAAGTCATTTCGCGAAATTGACGTTTTACGTTTCTGTTTCCAAATTCCAACGGATGTATCTTCGCCAATAATTGTCAGAAGTTAGAATTTTTTTCAACATTATGAAGCCCTTTTTATATATTTTGATTCTGCATCAAAAGCTGAAAATATGTAGTCTCGAAGTCATTTCGCGAAATTGACGTTTTAAGTTTCTGTTTCCAAATTCAAACGGATGTATCTTCGCCAATAATTGTCAGAAGTTAGAATTTCTTTCAACATTATGAAGCCCTTTTTATATATTTTGACTGTGCATCAAACGCTGAAAATATGTAGTCTCGAAGTCATTTCGAGAAATTGACGTTTTAAGTCTCTGTTTCCAAATTCAAACGGATGTATCTTCGCAAAATATATATTTTGATTCTGCATCAAAAGCTGAAAATATGTAGTCTCGAAGTCATTTCGAGATATTGGCCGTTTAAGTTTCTTTTCCCAAATTCAAACGGATGTATCTTCGCCAATAATTGTCAGAAGTCAGAATTTCTTTCAACATTATGAAGCCCTTTTTATATATTTTGACTCTGCATCTAAAGCTGAAAATATGTAGTCGCGAAGTCATTTCGAGAAATTGACGTTTTAAGTTTCTGTTTCCAAATTCAAACAGATGTATATTCGCCAATAATTGTCAGAAGTTAGAATTTCTTTCAACATTATGAAGCCCTTTTTATATATTTTGATTCTGCATCAAAAGCTGACAATATGTAGTCTGGAAGTCATTTCGAGAAATTGACGTTTTAAGTTTCTGTTTCCAAATTCAAACGGATGTATTTTCGCCAATAATTGTCAGAAGTTAGAATTTCTTTCAACATTATGAAGCCCTTTTTATATATTTTGATTCTGCATCAAAAGCTGAAAATATGTAGTCTTGAAGTCATTTCGAGAAATTGACGTTTCAAGTTTCTGTTTCCAAATTTAAACGGATGTATCTTCGCCAATAATTGTCAGAAGTTAGAATTTCTTTCAACATTATGAAGCCCTTTTTATATATTTTGACCCTGCATCAAAAGCTGAAAATATGAAGTCGCGAAGTCATTTCGAGAAATTGACGTTTTAAGTTTCTGTTTCCAAATTCAAACGGATGTATCTTCGCCAATAATTGTCAGAAGTTAGAATTTCTTTCAACATTATGAAGCCCTTTTTATATATTTTGACTCTGCATCAAAAGCTGAAAATATGTAGTCTCGAAGTCATTTCGAGAAATTGACGTTTTAAGTTTCTGTTTCCAAATTCAAACGGATGTATCTTCGCCAATAATTGTCAGAAGTTAGAATTTCTTTCAACATTATGAAGCCCTTTTTATATATTTTGACTCTGCATCAAAAGCTCGAAGTCATTTCGAGAAATTGACGTTTTAAGTTTCTGTTTCCAAATTCAAATGGATGTATCTTCGCCAATAATTGTCAGAAGTTAGAATTTCTTTCAACATTATGAAGCCCTTTTTATATATTTTGATTCTGCATCAAAAGCTGAAAATATGTAGTCTCGAAGTCATTTCGCGAAATTGACGTTTTAAGTTTCTATTTCCAAATTCAAACGGATGTATCTTCGCCAATAATTGTCAGAAGTTAGAATTTCTTTCAACATTATGAAGCCCTTTTTATATATTTTGACTGTGCATCAAAAGCTGAAAATATGTAGTCTCGAAGTCATTTCGAGAAATCGACGTTTTAAGTTTCTGTTTCCAAATTCAAACGGATGTATCTTCGCCAATAATTGTCAGAAGTTAGAATTTCTTTCAACATTATGAAGCCCTTTTTATATATTTTGACTCTGCATCAAAAGCTGAAAATATGTAGTCTCGAAGTCATTTCGAGAAATCGACGTTTTAAGTTTCGGTTTCCAAATTCAAACGGATGTATCTTCGCCAATAATTGGCAGAAGTCAGAATTTCTTTCAACATTATGAAGCCCTTTTTATATATTTTGACTCTGCATCAAAAGCTCTAAGTCATTTCGAGAAATTGACGTTTTAAGTTTCTGTTTCCAAATTCAAACGGATGTATCTTCGCCAATAATTGTCAGAAGTTAGAATTTCTTTCAACATTATGAAGCCCTTTTTATATATTTTGATTCTGCAGTAAAAGCTGAAAATATGTAGTCTCGAAGTCATTTCGAAAAATTGACGTTTTAAGTTTCTGTTCCCAAATTCAAACGGATGTATCTTCGCCAACAATTGTCAGAAGTTAGAATTTCTTTCAACATTATGAAGCCCTTTCTATATATTTTGACTCTGCATCAAAAGCTGAAAATATGTAGTCTCGAAGTCATTTCGAGAAATTGACGTTTTAAGTTTCTGTTTCCAAATTCAAACGGATGTATCTTCGCCAATAATTGTCGGAAGTTAGAATTTCTTTCACATTATGAAGCCCGTGATGTAGTATTTTGATTCGGCATCAGAAGCTTGAAAATATGTAGTCTCGAAGTCATTTCGCAGATAATTGACGTTTTAAGTTTCTGTTTCCAAATTCAAACGGATGTATCTTCGCCAATAATTGTCAGAAGTTAGAATTTCTTTCAACATTATGAAGCCCTTTTTATATATTTTGACTCTGCATCAAAAGCTCGAAGTCATTTCGAGAAATTGACGTTTTAAGTTTCTGTTTCCAAATTCAAATGGATGTATCTTCGCCAATAATTGTCAGAAGTTAGAATTTCTTTCAACATTATGAAGCCCTTTTTATATATTTTGATTCTGCATCAAAAGCTGAAAATATGTAGTCTCGAAGTCATTTCGCGAAATTGACGTTTTAAGTTTCTGTTTCCAAATTCAAACGGATGTATCTTCGCCAATAATTGTCAGAAGTTAGAATTTCTTTCAACATTATGAAGCCCTTTTTATATATTTTGACTCTGCATCAAAAGCTGAAAATATGTAGTCTCGAAGTCATTTCGAGAAATTGACGTTTTAAGTTTCTGTTTCCAAATTCAAACGGATGTATCTTCGCCAATAATTGGCAGAAGTTAGAATTTCTTTCAACATTATGAAGCCCTTTTTATATATTTTGACTCTGCATCAAAAGCTCTAAGTCATTTCGAGAAATTGACGTTTTAAGTTTCTGTTTCCAAATTCAAACGGATGTATCTTCGCCAATAATTGTCAGAAGTTAGAATTTCTTTCAACATTATGAAGCCCTTTTTATATATTTTGACTCTGCATCAAAAGCTGAAAATATGTAGTCGCGAAGTCATTTCGAGAAATTGACGTTTTAAGTTTCGGTTTCCAAATTCTAACGGATGTATCTTCGCCAATAATTGGCAGAAGTCAGAATTTCTTTCAACATTATGAAGCCCTTTTTATATATTTTGACTCTGCATCAAAAGCTGAAAATATGTAGTCTCGAAGTCATTTCGAGAAATTGACGTTTTAAGTTTCTGTTTCCAAATTCAAATGGATGTATCTTCGCCAATAATTGTCAGAAGTTAAAATTTCTTTCAACATTATGAAGCCCTTTTTATATATTTTGATTCTGCATCAAAAGCTGAAAATATGTAGTCTCGAAGTCATTTCGCGAAATTGACGTTTTAAGTTTCTATTTCCAAATTCAAACGGATGTATCTTCGCCAATAATTGTCAGAAGTTAGAATTTCTTTCAACATTATGAAGCCCTTTTTATATATTTTGATTCTGCATCAAAAGCTGAAAATATGTAGTCTCGAAGTCATTTCGCGAAATTGACGTTCGAAGTTTCTATTTCCAAATTCAAACGGATGTATCTTCGCCAATAATTGTCAGAAGTTAGAATTTCTTTCAACATTATGAAGCTCTTTTTATATATTTTGACTGTGCATCAAAAGCTGAAAATATGTAGTCTCGAAGTCATTTCGAGAAATCGACGTTTTAAGTTTCTGTTTCCAAATTCAAACGGATGTATCTTCGCCAATAATTGTCAGAAGTTAAAATTTCTTTCAACATTATGAAGCCATTCTTATATATTTTGATTCTGCATCAAAAGCTGAAAATATGTAGTCTCGAAGTCATTTCGTGAAATTGACGTTTTAAGTTTCTGTTTCCAAATTCAAATGGATGTATCTTCGCCAATAATTGTCAGAAGTTAGAATTTCTTTCAACATTATGAAGCCCTTTTTATATATTTTGACTCTGCATCAAAAGCTGAAAGTATGTAGTCTCGAAGTCATTTCGCGAAATTGACGTTTTAAGTTTCTGTTTCCAAATTCAAACGGATGTATCTTCGCCAATAATTGTCAGAAGTTAGAATTTCTTTCAACATTATGAAGCCCTTTTTATATATTTTGACTCTGCATCAAAAGCTGAAAATATGTAATCTCGAAGTCATTTCGAGAAATTGACGTTTTAAGTTTCTGTTTCCAAATTCAAACGGATGTATCTTCGCCAATAATTGTCAGAAGTTAGAATTTCTTTCAACATTATGAAGCCCTTTTTATATATTTTGACTATGCATCAAAAGCTGAAAATATGTAGTCTCGAAGTCATTTCGAGAAATTGACGTTTTAAGTTTCTGTTTCCAAATTCAAATGGATGTATCTTTGCCAATAATTGTCAGAAGTTAGAATTTCTTTCAACATTATGAAGCCCTTTTTATATATTTTGATTCTGCATCAAAAGCTGAAAATATGTAGTCTCGAAGTCATTTCGCGAAATTGACGTTTTAAGTTTCTATTTCCAAATTCAAACGGATGTATCTTCGCCAATAATTGTCAGAAGTCAGAATTTCTTTCAACATTATGAATCCCTTTTTATATATTTTGACTATGCATCAAAAGCTGAAAATATGTAGTCTCGAAGTCATTTCGAGAAATTGACGTTTTAAGTTTCTGTTTCCAAATTCAAACGGATGTATCTTCGCCAATAATTGTCAGAAGTTAGAATTTCTTTCAACATTATGAAGCCCTTTTTATATATTTTGATTCTGCATCAAAAGCTGAAAATATGTAGTCTCGAAGTCATTTCGAGAAATTGACGTTTTAAGTTTCGGTTTCCAAATTCAAACGGATGTATCTTCGCCAATAATTGTCAGAAGTCAGAATTTCTTTCAACATTATGAAGCCCTTTTTATATATTTTGATTCTGCATCAAAAGCTGAAAATATGTAGTCTCGAAGTCATTTCGAGAAATTGACGTTTCAAGTTTCTGTTTCCAAATTCAAACGGATGTATCTTCGCCAATAATTGTCAGAAGTTAGAATTTCTTTCAACATTATGAAGCCCTTTTTATATATTTTGATTCTGCATCAAAAGCTGAAAATATGTAGTCTCGAAGTCATTTCGAGAAATCGACGCTTTAAGTCTCTGTTTCTAAATTCAAACGGATGTATCTTCGCCAATAATTGTCAGAAGTTAGAATTTCTTTCAACATTATGAAGCCCTTTTTGTATATTTTGATTCTGCATCAAAAGCTGAAAATATGTAGTCTCGAAGTCATATCGAGAAATTGACGTTTTAAGTTTCTGCTTCCAAATTCAAACGGATGTATCTTCGCCAATAATTGTCAGAAGTTAGAATTTCTTTCAACATTATGAAGCCCTTTTTATATATTTTGATTCTGCATCAAAAGCTGAAAATATGTAGTCTCGAAGTCATTTCGAGATATTGGCCGTTTAAGTTTCTGTTCCCAAATTCAAACGGTTGTATCTTCGCCAATAATTGTCAGAAGTTAGAATTTCTTTCAACATTATGAAGCCCTTTTTATATATTTTGACTCTGCATCTAAAGCTGAAAATATGTAGTCGCGAAGTCATTTCGAGAAATTGACGTTTTAAGTTTCTGTTTCCAAATTCAAACGGATGTATCTTCGCCAATAATTGTCAGAAGTTAGAATTTCTTTCAACATTATGAAGCCCTTTTTATATATTTTGACTCTGCATCAAAAGCTGAAAATATGTAGTCTCGAAGTCATTTCGAGAAATTGACGTTTTAAGTTTCTGTTTCCAAATTCAAACGGATGTATCTTCGCCAATAATTGTCAGAAGTTAGAATTTTTTCAACATTATGAAGCCCTTTTTATATATTTTGACTATGCATCAAAAGCTGAAAATATGTAATCTCGAAGTCATTTCGAGAAATTGACGTTTTAAGTTTCTGTTTCCAAATTCAAACGGATGTATCTTCGCCAATAATTGTCAGAAGTTAGAATTTCTTTCAACATTATGAAGCCCTTTTTATATATTTTGATTCTGCATCAAAAGCTGAAAGTATGTAGTCTCGAAGTCATTTCGCGAAATTGACGTTTTAAGTTTCTGTTTCCAAATTCAAATGGATGTATCTTTGCCAATAATTGTCAGAAGTCAGAATTTCTTTCAACATTATGAAGCCCTTTTTATATATTTTGATTCTGCATCAAAAGCTGAAAATATGTAGTCTCGAAGTCATTTCGCGAAATTGACGTTTTAAGTTTCTATTTCCAAATTCAAACGGATGTATGTTCGCCAATAATTGTCAGAAGTCAGAATTTCTTTCAACATTATGAATCCCTTTTTATATATTTTGACTATGAATCAAAAGCTGAAAATATGTAGTCTCGAAGTCATTTCGAGAAATTGACGTTTTAAGTTTCGGTTTCCAAATTCAAACGGATGTATCTTCGCCAATAATTGTCAGAAGTTAGAATTTCTTTCAACATTATGAAGCCCTTTTTATATATTTTGATTCTGCATCAAAAGCTGAAAATATGTAGTCTCGAAGTCATTTCGAGATATGGGCGGTTTAAGTTTCTTTTCCAAAATTCAAACGGATGTATCTTCGCCAATAATTGTCAGAAGTTAGAATTTCTTTCAACATTATGAAGCCCTTTTTATATATTTTGACTCTGCATCAAAAGCTGAAAATA
Organism: Drosophila grimshawi; assembly: GCF_018153295.1. NCBI lineage: Eukaryota > Metazoa > Arthropoda > Insecta > Diptera > Drosophilidae > Drosophila > Drosophila grimshawi. Next base: position 53,457 of record NW_025063528.1, read on the forward strand.
TGTAGTCTCGAAGTCATTTCGAGAAATTGACGTTTTAAGTTTCTGTTTCCAAATTCAAACGGATGTATCTTCGCCAATAATTGTCAGAAGTTAGAATTTCTTTCAACATTATGAAGCCCTTTTTATATATTTTGATTCTGCATCAAAAGCTGAAAATATGTAGTCTCGAAGTCATTTCGAGAAATTGACGTTTTAAGTTTCTGTTTCCAAATTCAAACGGATGTATCTTCGCCAATAATTGTCAGAAGTTAGAAATTCTTTCAACATTATGAAGCCCTTTTTATATATTTTGACTCTGCATCAAAAGCTCGAAATCATTTCGAGAAATTGACGTTTTAAGTTTCTGTTTCCAAATTCAAATGGATGTATCTTCGCCAATAATTGTCAGAAGTTAGAATTTCTTTCAACATTATGAAGCCCTTTTTATATATTTTGACTCTGCTTCAAAAGCTGAAAATATGTAGTCTCGAAGTCATTTCGAGAAATTGACGTTTTAAGTTTCTGTTTCCAAATTCAAACGGATGTATCTTCGCCAATAATTGTCAGAAATTAGAATTTCTTTCAACATTATGAAGCCCTTTTTATATATTTTGACTATGCATCAAAAGCTGAAAATATGTAGTCTCGAAGTCATTTCGAGAAATTGACGTTTTAAGTATCTGTTTCCAAATTCAAATCGATGTATCTTCGCCAATAATTGTCAGAAGTTAGAATTTCTTTCAACATTATGAAGCCCTTTTTATATATTTTGATTCTGCATCAAAAGCTGAAAGTATGTAGTCTCGAAGTCATTTCGCGAAATTGACGTTTTAAGTTTCTGTTTCCAAATTCAAATGGATGTATCTTTGCCAATAATTGTCAGAAGTCAGAATTTCTTTCAACATTATGAAGCCCTTTTTATATATTTTGATTCTGCATCAAAAGCTGAAAATATGTAGTCTCGAAGTCATTTCGCGAAATTGACGTTTTAAGTTTCTATTTCCAAATTCAAACGGATGTATGTTCGCCAATAATTGTCAGAAGTCAGAATTTCTTTCAACATTATGAATCCCTTTTTATATATTTTGACTATGAATCAAAAGCTGAAAATATGTAGTCTCGAAGTCATTTCGAGAAATTGACGTTTTAAGTTTCGGTTTCCAAATTCAAACGGATGTATCTTCGCCAATAATTGTCAGAAGTTAGAATTTCTTTCAACATTATGAAGCCCTTTTTATATATTTTGATTCTGCATCAAAAGCTGAAAATAAGTAGTCTCGAAGTCATTTCGAGAAATTGACGTTTTAAGTTTCGGTTTCCAAATTCAAACGGATGTATCTTCGCCAATAATTGTCAGAAGTTAGAATTTCTTTCAACATTATGAAGCCCTTTTTATATATTTTGATTCTGCATCAAAAGCTGAAAATATGTAGTCTCGAAGTCATTTCGAGAAATCGACGCTTTAAGTCTCTGTTTCTAAATTCAAACGGATGTATCTTCGCCAATAATTGTCAGAAGTTAGAATTTCTTTCAACATTATGAAGCCCTTTTTATATATTTTGATTCTGCATCAAAAGCTGAAAATATGTAGTCTCGAAGTCATTTCGAGAAATTGACGTTTTAAGTTTCTGTTTCCAAATTCAAACGGATGTATCTTCGCCAATAATTGTCAGAAGTTAGAATTTCTTTCAACATTATGAACCCCTTTTTATATATTTTGATTCTGCATCAAAAGCTGAAAATATGTAGTCTCGAAGTCATTTCGAGATATTGGCCGTTTAAGTTTCTTTTCCCAAATTCAAACGGATGTATCTTCGCCAATAATTGTCAGAAGTCAGAATTTCTTTCAACATTATGAAGCCCTTTTTATATATTTTGACTCTGCATCTAAAGCTGAAAATATGTAGTCGCGAAGTCATTTCGAGAAATTGACGTTTTAAGTTTCTGTTTCCAAATTCAAACAGATGTATATTCGCCAATAATTGTCAGAAGTTAGAATTTCTTTCAACATTATGAAGCCCTTTTTATATATTTTGATTCTGCATCAAAAGCTGAAAATATGTTGTCTTGAAGTCATTTCGAGAAATTGACGTTTTAAGTTTCTGTTTCCAAATTCAAACGGATGTATTTTCGCCAATAATTGTCAGAAGTTAGAATTTCTTTCAACATTATGAAGCCCTTTTTATATATTTTGATTCTGCATCAAAAGCTGAAAATAAGTAGTCTCGAAGTCATTTCGAGAAATTGACGTTTTAAGTTTCTGTTTCCAAATTCAAACGGATGTATCTTCGCCAATAATTGTCAGAAGTTAGAATTTCTTTCAACATTATGAAGCCCTTTTTATATATTTTGATTCTGCATCAAAAGCTGAAAATATGTAGTCTCGAAGTCATTTCGAGAAATCGACGCTTTAAGTCTCTGTTTCTAAATTCAAACGGATGTATCTTCGCCAATAATTGTCAGAAGTTAGAATTTCTTTCAACATTATGAAGCCCTTTTTATATATTTTGATTCTGCATCAAAAGCTGAAAATATGTAGTCTCGAAGTCATTTCGAGAAATTGACGTTTTAAGTTTCTGTTTCCAAATTCAAACGGATGTATCTTCGCCAATAATTGTCAGAAGTTAGAATTTCTTTCAACATTATGAACCCCTTTTTATATATTTTGATTCTGCATCAAAAGCTGAAAATATGTAGTCTCGAAGTCATTTCGAGATATTGGCCGTTTAAGTTTCTTTTCCCAAATTCAAACGGATGTATCTTCGCCAATAATTGTCAGAAGTCAGAATTTCTTTCAACATTATGAAGCCCTTTTTATATATTTTGACTCTGCATCTAAAGCTGAAAATATGTAGTCGCGAAGTCATTTCGAGAAATTGACGTTTTAAGTTTCTGTTTCCAAATTCAAACAGATGTATATTCGCCAATAATTGTCAGAAGTTAGAATTTCTTTCAACATTATGAAGCCCTTTTTATATATTTTGATTCTGCATCAAAAGCTGAAAATATGTTGTCTTGAAGTCATTTCGAGAAATTGACGTTTTAAGTTTCTGTTTCCAAATTCAAACGGATGTATTTTCGCCAATAATTGTCAGAAGTTAGAATTTCTTTCAACATTATGAAGCCCTTTTTATATATTTTGATTCTGCATCAAAAGCTAAAAATATGTAGTCTTGAAGTCATTTCGAGAAATTTACGTTTTAAGTTTCTGTTTCCAAATTTAAACGGATGTATCTTCGCCAATAATTGTCAGAAGTTAGAATTTCTTTCAACATTATGAAGCCCTTTTTATATATTTTGACCCTGCATCAAAAGCTGAAAATATGAAGTCTCGAAGTCATTTCGAGAAATTGACGTTTTAAGTTTCTGTTTCCAAATTCAAACGGATGTATCTTCGCCAATAATTGTCAGAAGTTAGAATTTCTTTCAACATTATGAAGCCCTTTTTATATATTTTGACTCTGCATCAAAAGCTGAAAATATGTAGTCTCGAAGTCATTTCGAGAAATTGACGTTTTAAGTTTCTGTTTCCAAATTCAAACGGATGTATCTTCGCCAATAATTGTCAGAAGTTAGAAATTCTTTCAACATTATGAAGCCCTTTTTATATATTTTGACTCTGCATCAAAAGCTCGAAATCATTTCGAGAAATTGACGTTTTAAGTTTCTGTTTCCAAATTCAAATGGATGTATCTTCGCCAATAATTGTCAGAAGTTAGAATTTCTTTCAACATTATGAAGCCCTTTTTATATATTTTGATTCTGCATCAAAAGCTGAAAATATGTAGTCTCGAAGTCATTTCGCGAAATTGACGTTTTAAGTTTCTGTTTCCAAATTCAAACGGATGTATCTTCGCCAATAATTGTCAGAAGTTAGAATTTCTTTCAACATTATGAAGCCCTTTTTATATATATTGACTCTGCATCAAAAGCTGAAAATATGTAGTCTCGAAGTCATTTCGAGAAATTGACGTTTTAAGTTTCTGTTTCCAAATTCAAACGGATGTATCTTCGCCAATAATTGTCAGAAGTTAGAATTTCTTTCAACATTATGAAGCCCTTTTTATATATTTTGACTCTGCATCAAAAGCTGAAAATATGTAGTCTCGAAGTCATTTCGAGAAATCGACGTTTTAAGTTTCTGTTTCCAAATTCAAACGGATGTATCTTCGCCAATAATTGGCAGAAGTCAGAATTTCTTTCAACAAAATGAAGCCCTTTTTATATATTTTGATTCTGCATCAAAAGCTGAAAATATGTAGTCTCGAAGTCATTTCGAGAAATTGACGTTTTTAGTTTCGGTTTCCAAACTCAAACGGATGTATCTTCGCCAATAATTGTCAGAAGTTAGAATTTCTTTCAACATTATGAAGCCCTTTTTATATATTTTGATTCTGTATCAAAAGCTCTAAGTCATTTCGAGAAATTGACGTTTTAAGTTTCTGTTTCCAAATTCAAACGGATGTATCTTAGCCAATAATTGTCAGAAGTTAGAATTTCTTTCAACAATTTGAAGCCCTTTTTATATATTTTGAATGTGCATCAAAAGCTGAAAATATGTAGTCGCGAAGTCATTTCGAGAAATCGACGTTTTAAGTTTCTGTTTCCAAATTCAAACGGATGTATCTTCGCCAATAATTGTCAGAAGTTAGAATTTCTTTCAACATTATGAAGCCCTTTTTATATATTTTGAATGTGCATCAAAAGCTGAAAATATGTAGTCGCGAAGTCATTTCGAGAAATTGACGTTTTAAGTTTCTGTTTCCAAATTCAAACGGATGTATTTTCGCCAATAATTGTCAGAAGTTAGAATTTCTTTCAACATTATGAAGCCCTTTTTATATATTTTGATTCTGCATCAAAAGCTGAAAATATGTAGTCTTGAAGTCATTTCGAGAAATTGACGTTTTAAGTTTCTGTTTCCAAATTTAAACGGATGTATTTTCGCCAATAATTGTCAGAAGTTAGAATTTCTTTCAACATTATGAAGCCCTTTTTATATATTTTGATTCTGCATCAAAAGCTGAAAATATGAAGTCGCGAAGTCATTTCGAGAAATCGACGTTTTAAGTCTCTGTTTCCAAATTCAAACGGATGTATCTTCGCCAATAATTGTCAGAAGTTAGAATTTCTTTCAACATTATGAAGCCCTTTTTATATATTTTGACTCTGCATCAAAAGCTGAAAATATGTAGTCTCGAAGTCATTTCGAGAAATTGACGTTTTAAGTTTCTGTTTCCAAATTCAAACGGATGTATCTTCGCCAATAATTGTCAGAAGTTAGAAATTCTTTCAACAGTATGAAGCCCTTTTTATATATTTTGAC
>NW_025063529.1:0-7798 GCF_018153295.1 Drosophila grimshawi
CACAACCATTTGGCACATCGCCCTTCAGCACGGGCACATACCATTGATTGGTGACTAAATTAATAATTGGAAATTGACAATTAGCAATTGAAATTATCAATTGTAGTGTGACTATAGTGCAGCTCCATGAACATCGACACCAAATTGTGCAGGGACAGTGCAGCTCCATAGCATAGCACGAAACACACTACAACGATATTCTCAACTACCGTTAGTGGCAAAGTATATCATGTCCCCTGCTTTGCATGACATACAATCAACGCACTCAAAATAAAAAAAAAACTCATTTAAAATCACAAATCTAAATAAATACCTGTATTATAAACATGAAATTCATCGGCAATTCCCTCGTTGCCGCCAACAAAAACGACCATTAATTCCTTGATATTTATGGCACGATGACCGTGGCGGGGACGCGGCTGCGGCCGCGTTGGATTTAAAATGCGTTTCCAACGAAAACCAAGTTGATTATTGGCCAACATATTATTATTAGGATTATCAATTTGGTAGGTGGCATCCATTTCCATTTTCAATTCAGCAGATTATTCGTTTTTAATATATTTGTTTACAATTCAAGTTCATCTTTTTGCTTGCCAAAACTGTAAAAAAAAAATTAGTCAAGTTAAAATTAAAAATTTAAATGAATACGAATAAACTATTATTGAGCACTGTGATTGCTGCGTTGATGCTAACAATTTATGTTGACCTAGCAATGTCGTCAAATGGACGCCGACGCTCATCAAAAATCGGTATCAAAATTTTGGTGCCATTTTATCACACAATTTTTTAAAATGCGAATTATTGTTGTTTTTCCTTCTCGCTTACCAAATTATCAATTGCACTTTATTGAAATTGAAATGTAAGTCAGTAATAAATGGAAATGCGACACACTCCAAAATTCGTGCACACATACAATGCGCAAAAAAAAAGCCGAAGAAAACGACAACGACATGCCGCCAAAGACAAACATGCGGGTGCCTTCCACAACAAATCCATAAGCGGCACAACCATTTGGCACATCGCGCTTCAACACGGGCACATACCATTGATTGGTGACTAAATTAATTATTGGAAATTGACAATTAGCAATTGAAATTATCAATTGTAGCGTGCTGACTCAGATTGGCAGTCGTGACTAGATATGCCGTGTTTTTAATTATCGATTGTAGTGTGACGATAGTGCAGGGAGCCGAACTGGATCATCGATCTATATATCGATAAGCGCAACTCATTTTGGCTAGCGAGGGAAGAATATTTTTTGTTTAAATATAAATCTATTATAAAATAAAAATATAGCTGGAATGGATAATATGCACATTTAAAACCAAACTTTAATTAAGCATTAATAATTAATAGCAAAAGAATATTTTTTTGATTATATATTAATTGTTATATATTAAATAAAAAATATTCAATAAAAATATAACTTAAATAAATTGTTTATATATATATATATATATATATATATATCTTTACAATCTGCACACCTTGGCTTATAGTTATGTAAATAAAATATACTTATTTATATATATATATTTATTATACTTATATATACATATTATTAAAATCAGTTATAAGTGTAGATCATCTCACCCTAACCTGGTTGTTCCAAGCTTTGCGATAACCATCTCGCTCCGACCAAACATAGACGACTCTGAATGCCAATGGCACAGTGCCCGGCTCGTGCTCTGGGCACATTCTCCTCGATGGTGCAGGGTGACATTCTCCCACGTCATCATATCTACACAAAAAGCTTATTATAATATACATTGTATATATATATATATACAGTATAGTAAATACCCAAATCAAGTACGGCGAGCGTATTTGAGCATTTCCATTCACGTTCTGTTGTCGCCTTCGAGTCATTTATCACCAGTGGTAAACATACATTTTAATTGCAATCATTGTCGAACCGTGCAAGGATCGTGAAAGTGGGGCTTGTCCTCGAGTTCTTGGTTTCTCCCACGGCATGGAATCTGTAAAAAAAAAACCAAATGGAAAACAATTATAATAATTAATATATATATAATTCGTAATACAGAAATACCCGTATTCGTAATACAATCACTCATTCCGGAGTAGACGAGTAGGCTCAATTTGCCCGGATCTTTGCTCGTAAACGAAATACCCGTGTGCGATTCCCGGGGAGGCGGATTTTGCCATTGTGACTGTGCACGCCTCGCGTATCCAATATATACAAATCATTCAGATATCTAAAAGTAATTTAAATTTTAAAAATGAACACTATTAATATCGAATATTTAACTGAGAAATTGCTTACTCTCATTTTATATATATTTTTGCTTTAAATTCTAGTTTTTGACTTCTCAAAAGTGTTAGTAAAAATTTCATTCATTTAAATTTAAAAATATTAAATTTGATTTTGAATTAAATATATTTTTTATTTGCGATTTTGCTATGTCGAAAATTAAAGTTAACCAACGTAATTATGAATTTTTTTTTTTTTGTATTTAAGATTTTTTATAATTAATTAGTATTATTGCAAAGAAACCAAAGTAGAAAAAAGGCAATTTATTTACAACTACTAATATTAATTAATAATTGACACCTACTTGGGAATATTATTTTTTGGGATCATCCGATTCATTGCTCAGTCCGCCAAACAGGAATATTTTCTCGCCGACCATCGTGAAGCTGTGCCCCAACCGTGGGCAGGGTGTGACACCATTATCCGGCGTCTCAGGGTACATTTTGCGACATTCCCATTTGGTTGCTTGCAACTCGTAAAGTTCATTTGGATAAGCTAAAGACAAACATGCGGGTGCCTTCCACAACAAATCCATAAGCGGCACAACCATTTGGCACATCGCCCTTCAGCACGGGCACATACCATTGATTGGTGACTAAATTAATAATTGGAAATTGACAATTAGCAATTGAAATTATCAATTGTAGTGTGACTATAGTGCAGCTCCATGAACATCGACACCAAATTGTGCAGGGACAGTGCAGCTCCATAGCATAGCACGAAACACACTACAACGATATTCTCAACTACCGTTAGTGGCAAAGTATATCATGTCCCCTGCTTTGCATGACATACAATCAACGCGCTCAAAATAAAAAAAAAAACTCATTTAAAATCACATATCTAAATAAATACCTGTATTATAAACATGGAATTCATCGGCAATTCCCTCGTTGCCGCCAACAAAAACGACCATTAATTCCTTGATATTTATGGCACGATGACCGTGGCGGGGACGCGGCTGCGGCCGCGTTGGATTTAAAATGCGTTTCCAACGAAAACCAAGTTGATTATTGGCCAACATATTATTATTAGGATTATCAATTTGGTAGGTGGCATCCATTTCCATTTTCAATTCAGCAGATTATTCGTTTTTAATATATTTGTTTACAATTCAAGTTCATCTTTTTGCTTGCCAAAACTGTAAAAAAAAAATTAGTCAAGTTAAAATTAAAAATTTAAATGAACACGAATAAACTATTATTGAGCACTGCGATTGCTGGACGCCGACGCTCATCAAAAATCGGTATCAAAATGTTGGTGCCATTTTATCACAATTTTTTAAAATGCGAATTATTGTTGGTTTTCCTTCTCGCTTACCAAATTATCAATTGCACTTTATTGAAATTGAAATGTAAGTCAGTAATAAATGGAAATGCGACACACTCAAAATTCGTGCACACATACAATGCGCAAAAAAACGAAGAAAACGACAACGACATGCCGCCAAAGACAAACATGGGGTGCCTTCCTTTTGGGCACATCGCGCTTTAACACGGTCACATACCATTGATTGGTGACTAAATTAATTATTGGAAATTGACAATTAGCAATTGAAATTATCAATTGTAGCGTGCTGACTCAGATTGGCAGTCGTGACTAGATATGCCGTGTTTTCAATTATCGATTGTAGTGTGACGATAGTGCAGGGAGCCGAACTGGATCATCGATCTATATATCGATAAGCGCAACTCATTTTGGCTAGCGAGGGAAGAACAATATTTTTTGTTTAAATATAAATCTATTATAAAATAAAAATATAGCAGGAATGGATAATATGCACATTTAAAACCAAACTTTAATTAAGCATTAATAATTAATAGCAAAAGAATTTTTTTTGATTATATATTAATTGTTATAATAAAATAAAATATTCAATAAAAAAATAACTAAAATAAATTGTTTATATAAAGATATCAACGATAAAACAATAAGTTAACCAATAACTAATTATTTTTATTCATTTAATTTATCTATCTATATATATATATATATATATATATATATATATATATATATATATATATATATCTTTACAATCTGCACACCTTGGCTTATAGTTATGTAAATAAAATATACTTATTTATATATATATTTATTATACTTATATATACATATTATTAAAATCAGTTATAAGTGTAGATCATCTCACCCTAACCTGGTTGTTCCAAGCTTTGCGATAACCATCTCGCTCCGACCAAACATAGACGACTCTGAATGCCAATGGCACAGTGCCCGGCTCGTGCTCTGGGCACATTCTCTTCGATGGTGCAGGGTGACATTCTCCCACGTCATCATATCTACACAAAAAGCTTATTATAATATACAATGTATATATATATATATATACAGTATAGTAAATACCCAAATCAAGTACGGCGAGCGTATTTGAGCATTTCCATTCACGTTCTGTTGTCGCCTTCGAGTCATTTATCACCAGTGGTAAACATACATTTTAATTGCAATCATTGTCGAACCGTGCAAGGATCGTGAAAGTGGGGCTTGTCCTCGAGTTCTTGGTTTCTCCCACGGCATGGAATCTGTAAAAAAAAAAACCAAATGGAAAACAATTATAATAATTAATATATATATAATTCGTAATACAGAAATACCCGTATTCGTAATACAATCACTCATTCCGGAGTAGACGAGTAGGCTCAATTTGCCCGGATCTTTGCTCGTAAACGAAATACCCGTGTGCGATTCCCGGGGAGGCGGATTTTGCCATTGTGACTGTGCACGCCTCGCGTATCCAATATATACAAATCATTCAGATATCTAAAAGTAATTTAAATTTTAAAAATGAACACTATTAATATCGAATATTTACCTGAGAAATTGCTTACTCTCATTTTATATATATTTTTGCTTTAAATTCTAGTTTTTGACTTCTCAAAAGTGTTAGTAAAAATTTCATTCATTTAAATTTAAAAATATTAAATTTGATTTTGAATTAAATATATTTTTTATTTGCGATTTTGCTATGTCGAAAATTAAAGTTAACCAACGTAATTATGAATTTTTTTTTTTTTTTGTATTTAAGATTTTTTATAATTAATTATTATTATTGCAAAGAAACCAAAGTAGAAAAAAGGCAACTTATTTACAACTACTAATATTAATTAATAATTGACACCTACTTGGGAATATTATTTTTTGGGATCATCCGATTCATTGCTCAGTCCGCCAAACAGGAATATTTTCTCGCCGACCATCGTGAAGCTGTGCCCCAACCGTGGGCAGGGTGTGACACCGTTATCCGGCGTCTCAGGGTACATTTTGCGACATTCCCATTTGGTTGCTTGCAACTCGTAAAGTTCATTTGGATAAGCTAAAGACAAACATGCGGGTGCCTTCCACAACAAATCCATAAGCACATCGCCCTTCAGCACGGGCACATACCATTGATTGGTGACTAAATTAATAATTGGAAATTGACAATTAGCAATTGAAATTATCAATTGTAGTGTGACTATAGTGCAGCTCCATGAACATCGACACCAAATTGTGCAGGGACAGTGCAGCTTCATAGCATAGCACGAAACACACTACAACGATATTCTCAACTACCGTTAGTGGCAAAGTATATCATGTCCCCTGCTTTGCATGACATACAATCAACGCACTCAAAATAAAAAAAAAAACTCATTTAAAATCACATATCTAAATAAATACCTGTATTATAAACATGAAATTCATCGGCAATTCCCTCGTTGCCGCCAACAAAAACGACCATTAATTCCTTGATATTTATGGCACGATGACCGTGGCGGGGACGCGGCTGCGGCCGCGTTGGATTTAAAATGCGTTTCCAACGAAAACCAAGTTGATTATTGGCCAACATATTATTATTAGGATTATCAATTTGGTAGGTGGCATCCATTTCCATTTTCAATTCAGCAGATTATTCGTTTTTAATATATTTGTTTACAATTCAAGTTCATCTTTTTGCTTGCCAAAACTGTAAAAAAAAATTAGTCAAGTTAAAATTAAAAATTTAAATGAATACGAATAAACTATTATTGAGCACTGTGATTGCTGCGTTGATGCTAACAATTTATGTTGACCTAGCAATGTCGTCAAATGGACGCCGACGCTCATCAAAAATCGGTATCAAAATTTTGGTGCCATTTTATCACACAATTTTTAAAATGCGAATTATTGTTGTTTTTCCTTCTCGCTTACCAAATTATCAATTGCACTTTATTGAAATTGAAATGTAAGTCAGTAATAAATGGAAATGCGACACACTCCAAAATTCGTGCACACATACAATGCGCAAAAAAAAAGCCGAATAAAACGACAACGACATGCCGCCAAAGACAAACATGCGGGTGCCTTCCACAACAAATCCATAAGCGGCACAACCATTTGGCACATCGCGCTACAACACGGGCACATACCATTGATTGGTGACTAAATTAATTATTGGAAATTGACAATTAGCAATTGAAATTATCAATTGTAGCGTGCTGACTCAGATTGGCAGTCGTGACTAGATATGCCGTGTTTTCAATTATCGATTGTAGTGTGACGATAGTGCAGGGAGCCGAACTGGATCATCGATCTATATATCGATAAGCGCAACTCATTTTGGCTAGCGAGGGAAGAACAATATTTTTGTTTAAATATAAATCTATTATAAAATAAAAATATAGCTGGAATGGATAATATGCACATTTAAAACCAAACTTTAATTAAGCATTAATAATTAATAGCAAAAGAATATTTTTTTGATTATATATTAATTGTTATAATAAAATAAAATATTCAATAAAAATATAACTTAAATAAATTGTTTATATAAAGATATCAACGATAAAACAATAAGTTAACCAATAACTAATTATTTTTATTCATTTAATTTGCCTCTCGATGTTTTCATGAAAAAATAAAAATATAACTTGAATGAACTAATTTCTAATACATTTTAAGTATATATCGATACACTTAATAAAAATAAACTACAATTTTTATTGATCATTTAATTAATTTTAAATAATATCGCTAAGCAGTTGTGCCCAGACGGCAATCTGCACACCTTGGCTTATAGTTATATAAATAAAATATACTTATTTATATATATATTTATTATACTTATATATACATATTATTAAAATCAGTTATAAGTGTAGATCATCTCACCCTAACCTGGTTGTTCCAAGCTTTGCGATAACCATCTCGCTCCGACCAAACATAGACGACTCTGAATGCCAATGGCACAGTGCCCGGCTCGTGCTCTGGGCACATTCTCCTCGATGGTGCAGGGTGACATTCTCCCACGTCATCATATCTACACAAAAAGCTTATTATAATATACAATGTATATATATAAATATACAGTATAGTAAATACCCAAATCAAGTACGGCGAGCGTATTTGAGCATTTCCATTCACGTTCTGTTGTCGCCTTCGAGTCATTTATCACCAGTGGTAAACATACATTTTAATTGCAATCATTGTCGAACCGTGCAAGGATCGTGAAAATGGGGCTTGTCCTCGAGTTCTTGGTTTCTCCCACGGCAT
>NW_025063530.1:0-26764 GCF_018153295.1 Drosophila grimshawi
AAAAACACCTTTATAATTGAAATGGGGCAATTTTTGACGAAGATATGGCCATTTATTTCAAGGTAGACCCTATTTAATGCTTTCCATATATTTTCTATTTATCGAAGAATATCCCTTAATGTCTTTCTTAGATGAGTCGGAAGTCAAATTATTTTAATGCAGTTTTATTCCAAAGATCAAGTGAATTCTAAAAACACCTTTATATTTGAAGTGGGGCAATTTTTGACGAAGATATGGCCATTTATTTCAAGGTAGACCCTATTTAATGCTTTCCATATATTTTCTATTTATCGAAGAATATCCCTTAATATCTTTTTTAGATGAGTCGGAAGTCAAATTATTTTAATACAGTTTTGTTCCAAAGATCAAGCGAATTCTAAAAACACCTTTATAATTGAAATGGGGCAATTTTTGACGAAGATATGGCCATTTATTTCAAGGTAGACCCTATTTAATGCTTTCCATATATTTTCTATTTATCGAAGAATATCCCTTAATATCTTTCTTAGATGAGTCGGAAGTCAAATTATTTTAACGCACTTTTGTTCCAAAGATCGAGCGAATTCTAAAAACACCTTTATAATTGAAATGGGGCAATTTTTGACGAAGATATGGCTATTTATTTCAAGGTAGACCCTATTTAATGCTTTCCATATATTTTCTATTTATCGAAGAATATCCCTTAATATCTTTCTTAGATGAGTCGGAAGTCAAATTATTTTAATGCAGTTTTGTTTCAAAGATTAAGCGAATTCTAAAAACACCTTTATAATTGAAGTGGGGCAATTTTTGATGAAGATATGGCCATTTATTTCAAGGTAGACCCTATTTAATACTTTCCATATATTTTCTATTTATCGAAGAATATCCCTTAATAGCTTTCTTAGATGAGTCGGAAGTCAAATTATTTTAATGCAGTTTTATTCCAAAGATCAAGTGAATTCTAAAAACACCTTTATAATTGAAATGGGGCAATTTTTGACGAAGATATGGCCATTTATTTCAAGGTAGACCCTATTTAATGCTTTCAATATATTTTCTATTTATCGAATATCCCTTAATATCTTTCTTAGATGAATCGAAAGTCAAATTATTTTAATGCAGTTTTGTTTCAAAGATCAAGTGAATTCTAAAAACACCTTTATAATTGAAATGGAGCAATTTTTGACGAAGATATGGCCATTTATTTCAAGGTAGACCCTATTTAATGCTTTCCATATATTTTCTATTTATCGAAGAATATCCCCTTAATAACTTTCTTAGATGAGTCGGAAGTCAAATTATTTTAATACAGTTTTGTTCCAAAGATCAAGCGAATTCTAAAAACACCTTTATAATTGAAATGGGGCAATTTTTGACGAAGATATGGCCATTTATTTCAAGGTAGACCCTATTTAATGCTTTCCATATATTTTCTATTTATCGAAGAATATCCCTTAATATCTTTCTTAGATGAGTCGGAAGTCAAATTATTTTAATGCAGTTTTGTTTCAAAGATTAAGCGAAATCTAAAAACTCCTTTATAATTGAAATGGGGCAATTTTTGACGAAGATATGCCCATTTATTTCAAGGTAGACCCTATTTAATGCTTTCCATATATTTTCTATTTATCGAAGAATATCCCTTAATATCTTTTTTAGATGAGTCGGAAGTCAAATTATTTTAATGCAGTTTTGTTCCAAAGATCAAGCGAATTCTAAAAACACCTTTATAATTGAAATGGGGCAATTTTTGACGAAGATATGGCCATTTATTTCAAGGTATACCCTATTTAATGCTTTCCATATATTTTCTATTTATCGAAGAATATCCCTTAATATCTTTCTTAGATGAGTCGGAAGTCAAATTATTTAAATGCAGTTTTGTTCCAAAGATCAAGTGAATTCTAAAAACACCTTTATAATTGAAATGGGGCAATTTTTGACGAAGATATGGCCATTTATTTCAAGGTAGACCCTATTTAATGCTTTCCATATATTTTCTATTTATCGAAGAATATCCCTTAATATCTTTTTTAGATGAGTCGGAAGTCAACTTCTTTTAATGCAGTTTTGTTCCAAAGATCAAGTGAATTCTAAAAACACCTTTATAATTGAAATGGGGCAATTTTTGACGAAGATATGGCCATTTATTTCAAGGTAGACCCTATTTAATGCTTTCCATATATTTTCTATTTATCGAAGAATATCCCTTAATATCTTTCTTAGATGAGTCGGAAGTCAAATTATTTTAATGCAGTTTTGTTCCAAAGATCAAGTGAACTCTAAAAACACCTTTATAATTGAAATGGGGCAATTTTTGACGAAGATATGGCCATTTATTTCAAGGTAGACCCTATTTAATGCTTTCCATATATTTTCTATTTATCGAAGAATATCCCTTAATATCTTTCTTAGATGAGTCGGAAGTCAAATTCTTTTAATGCAGTTTTGTTCCAAAGATCAAGCGAATTCTAAAAACACCTTTATAATTGAAATTGGGCAATTTTAGATGAAGATATGGCCATTTATTTCAAGGTAGACCCTATTTAATGCTTTCCATATATTTTCTATTTATCGAAGAATATCCCTTAATATCTTTCTTAGATGAGTCGGAAGTCAAATTATTTAAATGCAGTTTTGTTCCAAAGATCAAGTGAATTCTAAAAACACCCTTATAATTGAAATGGGGCAATTTTTGACGAAGATATGGCCATTTATTTCAAGGTAGACCCTATTTAATGCTTTCAATATATTTTCTATTTATCGAATATCCCTTAATATCTTTCTTAGATGAGTCGGAAGTCAAATTATTTTAATGCAGTTTTCTTCCAAAGACCAAGTGAATTCTAAAAACACCTTTATAATTGAAATGGGGCAATTTTTGACGAAGATATGGCCATTTATTTCAAGGTAGACCCTATTTAATGCTTTCCATATATTTTCTATTTATCGAAGAATATCCCTTAATATCTTTCTTAGATGAGTCGGAAGTCAAATTATTTAAATGCAGTTTTGTTTCAAAGATTAAGCGAATTCTAAAAACACCTTTATAATTGAAGTGGGGCAATTTTTGACGAAGATATGGCCATTTATTTCAAGGTAGACCCTATTTAATGCTTTCCATATATTTTCTATTTATCGAATATCCCTTAATATCTTTCTTAGATGAGTCGGAAGTCAAATTATTTTAATGCAGTTTTGTTCCAAAGATCAAGTGAATTCTAAAAACACCTTTATAATTGAAATGGAGCAATTTTTGACGAAGATATGGCCATTTATTTCAAGGTAGACCCTATTTAATGCTTTCCATATATTTTCTATTTATCGAAGAATATCCCTTAATATCTTTTTTGGATGAGTCGGAAGTCAAATTCTTTTAATGCAGTTTTGTTCCAAAGATCAAGTGAATTCTAAAAACACCTTTATAATTGAAATGGGGCAATTTTTGACGAAGATATGGCCATTTATTTCAAGGTAGACCCTATTTAATGCTTTCCATATATTTTCTATTTATCGAAGAATATCCCTTAATGTCTTTCTTAGATGAGTCGGAAGTCAAATTATTTTAATACAGTTTTGTCTCAAAGATTAAGCGAATTCTAAAAACACCTTTATATTTGAAGTGGGGCAATTTTTGACGAAGATATGGCCATTTATTTCAAGGTAGACCCTATTTAATGCTTTCCATATATTTTCTATTTATCGAAAAATATCCCTTAATGTCTTTCTTAGATGAGTCGGAAGTCAGATTATTTTAATGCAGTTTTGTTCCAAAGATCAAGTGAATTCTAAAAACACCTTTATAATTGAAATGGAGCAATTTTTGACGAAGATATGGCCATTTATTTCAAGGTAGACCCTATTTAATGCTTTCCATATATTTTCTATTTATCGAAGAATATCCCTTAATATCTTTCTTAGATGAGTCGGAAGTCAAATTATTTTAATACAGTTTTGTCTCAAAGATTAAGCGAATTCTAAAAACACCTTTATAATTGAAATGGGGCAATTTTTGACGAAGATATGGCCATTTATTTCAAGGTAGACCCTATTTAATGCTTTCCATATATTTTCTATTTATCGAAAAATATCCCTTAATATCTTTCTTAGATGAGTCGGAAGTCAAATTATTTTAATGCAGTTTTGTTTCAAAGATTAAGCGAATTCTAAAAACTCCTTTATAATTAAAATGGGGCAATTTTTGACGAAGATATGGCCATTTATTTCAAGGTAGACCCTATTTAATGCTTTCCATATATTTTCTATTTATCGAAGAATATCCCTTAATATCTTTTTTAGATGAGTCGGAAGTCAAATTATTTTAATGCAGTTTTGTTCCAAAGATCAAGCGAATTCTAAAAACACCTTTATAATTGAAATGGGGCAATTTTTGACGAAGATATGGCCATTTATTTCAAGGTAGACCCTATTTAATGCTTTCCATATATTTTCTATTTATCGAAGAATATCCCTTAATATCTTTTTTGGATGAGTCGGAAGTCAAATTCTTTTAATGCAGTTTTGTTCCAAAGATCAAGTGAATTCTAAAAACACCTTTATAATTGAAATGGGGCAATTTTTGACGAAGATATGGCCATTTATTTCAAGGTAGACCCTATTTAATGCTTTCCATATATTTTCTATTTATCGAAGAATATCCCTTAATGTCTTTCTTAGATGAGTCGGAAGTCAAATTATTTTAATGCAGTTTTGTTCCAAAGATCAAGCGAATTCTAAAAACACCTTTATAATTGAAATGGGGCAATTTTTGACGAAGATATGGCCATTTATTTCAAGGTAGACCCTATTTAATGCTTTCCATATATTTTCTATTTATCGAAGAATATCCCTTAATGTCTTTCTTAGATGAGTCGGAAGTCAAATTATTTTAATGCAGTTTTATTCCAAAGATCAAGTGAATTCTAAAAACACCTTTATATTTGAAGTGGGGCAATTTTTGACGAAGATATGGCCATTTATTTCAAGGTAGACCCTATTTAATGCTTTCCATATATTTTCTATTTATCGAAGAATATCCCTTAATATCTTTCTTAGATGAGTCGGAAGTCAAATTATTTTAATACAGTTTTGTTCCAAAGATCAAGCGAATTCTAAAAACACCTTTATAATTGAAATGGGGCAATTTTTGACGAAGATATGGCCATTTATTTCAAGGTAGACCCTATTTAATGCTTTCCATATATTTTCTATTAATCGAAGAATATCCCTTAATATCTTTCTTAGATGAGTCGGAAGTCAAATTATTTTAATGCAGGTTTGTTCCAAAGATCGAGTGAATTCTAAAAACACCTTTATAATTGAAATGGGGCAATTTTTGACGAAGATATGGCCATTTATTTCAAGGTAGACCCAATTTAATGCTTTCCATATATTTTCTGTTAGTCAAGAATATCCCTTAATATCTTTCTTAGATGAGTCGGAAGTCAAATTATTTTACAGCAGTTTTGTTCCAAAGATTAAGCGAATTCTAAAAACACCTTTATAATTGAAATGGGGCAATTTTTGACGAAGATATGGCCATTTATTTCAAGGTAGACCCTATTTAATGCTTTCCATATATTTTCTATTTATCGAAGAATATCCCTTAATATCTTTCTTAGCTGAGTCGGAAGTCAAATTATTTTAATGCACTTTTGTTCCAAAGATCAAGTGAATTCTAAAAACTCCTTTATAATTGAAATGGGGCAATTTTTGACGAAGATATGGCCATTTATTTCAAGGTAGAGCCTATTTAATGCTTTCCATATATTTTCTATTTATCGAAGAATATCCCTTAATATCTTTTTTAGATGAGTCGGAAGTCAAATTATTTTAATGCAGTTTTGTTCCAAAGATCAAGCGAATTCTAAAAACACCTTTATAATTGAAATGGGGCAATTTTTGACGAAGATATGGCCATTTATTTCAAGGTAGACCCTATTTAATGCTTTCCATATATTTTCTATTTATCGAAGAATATCCCTTAATATCTTTTTTGGATGAGTCGGAAGTCAAATTCTTTTAATGCAGTTTTGTTCCAAAGATCAAGTGAATTCTAAAAACACCTTTATAATTGAAATGGGGCAATTTTTGACGAAGATATGGCCATTTATTTCAAGGTAGACCCTATTTAATGCTTTCCATATATTTTCTATTTATCGAAGAATATCCCTTAATGTCTTTCTTAGATGAGTCGGAAGTCAAATTATTTTAATGCAGTTTTGTTCCAAAGATCAAGTGAATTTTAAAAACACCTTTATATTTGAAGTGGGGCAATTTTTGACGAAGATATGGCCATTTATTTCAAGGTAGACCCTATTTAATGCTTTCCATATATTTTCTATTTATCGAAGAATATCCCTTAATATCTTTTTTAGATGAGACGGAAGTCAAATTATTTTAATACAGTTTTGTTCCAAAGATCAAGCGAATTCTAAAAACACCTTTATAATTGAAATGGGGCAATTTTTGACGAAGATATGGCCATTTATTTCAAGGTAGACCCTATTTAATGCTTTCCATATATTTTCTATTTATCGAAGAATATCCCTTAATGTCTTTCTTAGATGAGTCGGAAGTCAAATTATTTTAATGCAGTTTTGTTTCAAAGATCAAGTGAATTCTAAAAACACCTTTATAATTGAAATGGAGCAATTTTTGACGAAGATATGGCCATTTATTTCAAGGTAGACCCTATTTAATGCTTTCCATATATTTTCTATTTATCGAAGAATATCCCTTAATATCTTTCTTAGATGAGTCGGAAGTCAAATTATTTTAATGCAGTTTTGTTCCAAAGATCAAGTGAATTCTAAAAACACCTTTATAATTGAAATGGAGCATTTTTTGACGAAGATATGGCCATTTATTTCAAGGTAGACCCTATTTAATGCTTTCCATATATTTTCTATTTATCGAAGAATATCCCTTAATATCTTTCTTAGATGAGTCGGAAGTCAAATTATTTTAATACAGTTTTGTCTCAAAGATTAAGCGAATTCTAAAAACACATTTATAATTGAAATGGGGCAATTTTTGACGAAGATATGGCCATTTATTTCAAGGTAGACCCTATTTAATGCTTTCCATATATTTTCTATTTATCGAAGAATATCCCTTAATATCTTTCTTAGATGAGTCGGAAGTCAAATTATTTTAATGCAGTTTTGTTTCAAAGATTAAGCGAATTCTAAAAACTCCTTTATAATTGAAATGGGGCAATTTTTGACGAAGATATGGCCATTTATTTCAAGGATGACCCTATTTAATGCTTTCCATATATTTTCTATTTATCGAAGAATATCCCTTAATATCTTTCTTAGATGAGTCGGAAGTCAAATTATTTTAATACAGTTTTGTCTCAAAGATTAAGCGAATTCTAAAAACACCTTTATAATTGAAATGGGGCAATTTTTGACGAAGATATGGCCATTTATTTCAAGGTAGACCCTATTTAATGCTTTCCATATATTTTCTATTTATCGAAGAATATCCCTTAATGTCTTTCTTAGATGAGTCGGAAGTCAAATTATTTTAATGCAGTTTTGTTTCAAAGATCAAGTGAATTCTAAAAACACCTTTATATTTGAAGTGGGGCAATTTTTGACGAAGATATGGCCATTTATTTCAAGGTAGACCCTATTTAATGCTTTCCATATATTTTCTATTTATCGAAGAATATCCCTTAATATCTTTCTTAGATGAGTCGGAAGTCAAATTATTTTAATACAGTTTTGTTCCAAAGATCAAGCGAATTCTAAAAACACCTTTATAATTGAAATGGGGCAATTTTTGACGAAGATATGGCCATTTATTTCAAGGTAGACCCTATTTAATGCTTTCCATATATTTTCTATTTATCGAAGAATATCCCTTAATGTCTTTCTTAGATGAGTCGGAAGTCAAATTATTTTAATGCAGTTTTGTTTCAAAGATTAAGCGAATTCTAAAAACACCTTTATAATTGAAATGGAGCAATTTTTGACGAAGATATGGCCATTTATTTCAAGGTAGACCCTATTTAATGCTTTCCATATATTTTCTATTTATCGAAGAATATCCCTTAATATCTTTCTTAGATGAGTCGGAAGTCAAATTATTTTAATGCAGTTTTGTTTCAAAGATTAAGCGAATTCTAAAAACACCTTTATAATTGAAATGGGGCAATTTTTGACGAAGATATGGCCATTTATTTCAAGGTAGACCCTATTTAATGCTTTCCATATATTTTCTATTTATCGAAGAATATCCCTTAATATCTTTCTTAGATGAGTCGGAAGTCAAATTATTTTAATGCAGTTTTGTTTCAAAGATTAAGCGAATTCTAAAAACTCCTTTATAATTGAAATGGGGCAATTTTTGACGAAGATATGGCCATTTATTTCAAGGTAGACCCTATTTAATGCTTTCCATATATTTTCTATTTATCGAAGAATATCCCTTAATATCTTTCTTAGATGAGTCGGAAGTCAAATTATTTTAGTACAGTTTTGTCTCAAAGATTAAGCGAATTCTAAAAACACCTTTATAATTGAAATGGGGCAATTTTTGACGAAGATATGGCCATTTATTTCAAGGTAGACCCTATTTAATGCTTTCCATATATTTTCTATTTATCGAAGAATATCCCTTAATGTCTTTCTTAGATGAGTCGGAAGTCAAATTATTTTAATGCAGTTTTGTTTCAAAGATCAAGTGAATTCTAAAAACACCTTTATATTTGAAGTGGGGCAATTTTTGACGAAGATATGGCCATTTATTTCAAGGTAGACCCCTATTTAATGCTTTCCATATATTTTCTATTTATCGAAGAATATCCCTTAATATCTTTTTTAGATGAGTCGGAAGTCAAATTATTTTAATACAGTTTTGTTCCAAAGATCAAGCGAATTCTAAAAACACCTTTATAATTGAAATGGGGCAATTTTTGACGAAGATATGGCCATTTATTTCAAGGTAGACCCTATTTAATGCTTTCCATATATTTTCTATTTATCGAAGAATATCCCTTAATGTCTTTCTTAGATGAGTCGGAAGTCAAATTATTTTAATGCAGTTTTGTTTCAAAGATTAAGCGAATTCTAAAAACACCTTTATAATTGAAATGGAGCAATTTTTGACGAAGATATGGCCATTTATTTCAAGGTAGACCCTATTTAATGCTTTCCATATATTTTCTATTTATCGAAGAATATCCCTTAATATCTTTCTTAGATGAGTCGGAAGTCAAATTATTTTAATGCAGTTTTGTTTCAAAGATTAAGCGAATTCTAAAAACACCTTTATAATTGAAATGGGGCAATTTTTGACGAAGATATGGCCATTTATTTCAAGGTAGACCCTATTTAATGCTTTCCATATATTTTCTATTTATCGAAGAATATCCCTTAATATCTTTCTTAGATGAGTCGGAAGTCAAATTATTTTAATGCAGTTTTGTTTCAAAGATTAAGCGAATTCTAAAAACTCCTTTATAATTAAAATGGGGCAATTTTTGACGAAGATATGGCCATTTATTTCAAGGTAGACCCTATTTAATGCTTTCCATATATTTTCTATTTATCGAAGAATATCCCTTAATATCTTTTTTAGATGAGTCGGAAGTCAAATTATTTTAATGCAGTTTTGTTCCAAAGATCAAGCGAATTCTAAAAACACCTTTATAATTGAAATGGGGCAATTTTTGACGAAGATATGGCCATTTATTTCAAGGTAGACCCTATTTAATGCTTTCCATATATTTTCTATTTATCGAAGAATATCCCTTAATATCTTTTTTGGATGAGTCGGAAGTCAAATTCTTTTAATGCAGTTTTGTTCCAAAGATCAAGTGAATTCTAAAAACACCTTTATAATTGAAATGGGGCAATTTTTGACGAAGATATGGCCATTTATTTCAAGGTAGACCCTATTTAATGCTTTCCATATATTTTCTATTTATCGAAGAATATCCCTTAATGTCTTTCTTAGATGAGTCGGAAGTCAAATTATTTTAATGCAGTTTTGTTCCAAAGATCAAGTGAATTTTAAAAACACCTTTATATTTGAAGTGGGGCAATTTTTGACGAAGATATGGCCATTTATTTCAAGGTAGACCCTATTTAATGCTTTCCATATATTTTCTATTTATCGAAGAATATCCCTTAATATCTTTTTTAGATGAGACGGAAGTCAAATTATTTTAATGCAGTTTTGTTTCAAAGATCAAGTGAATTCCAAAAACATCTTTATAATTGAAATGGGGCAATTTTTGACGAAGATATGGCCATTTATTTCAAGGTAGACCCAATTTAATGCTTTCCATATATTTTCTATTTATCGAAGAATATCCCTTAATGTCTTTCTTAGATGAGTCGGAAGTCAAATTATTTTAATGCAGTTTTGTTCCAAAGATCAAGTGAATTCTAAAAACACCTTTATAATTGAAATGGAGCAATTTTTGACGAAGATATGGCCATTTATTTCAAGGTAGACCCTATTTAATGCTTTCCATATATTTTCTATTTATCGAAGAATATCCCTTAATATCTTTCTTAGATGAGTCGGAAGTCAAATTATTTTAATGCAGTTTTGTTCCAAAGATCAAGTGAATTCTAAAAACACCTTTATAATTGAAATGGAGCAATTTTTGACGAAGATATGGCCATTTATTTCAAGGTAGACCCTATTTAATGCTTTCCATATATTTTCTATTTATCGAAGAATATCCCTTAATATCTTTCTTAGATGAGTCGGAAGTCAAATTATTTTAATACAGTTTTGTCTCAAAGATTAAGCGAATTCTAAAAACACATTTATAATTGAAATGGGGCAATTTTTGACGAAGATATGGCCATTTATTTCAAGGTAGACCCTATTTAATGCTTTCCATATATTTTCTATTTATCGAAGAATATCCCTTAATATCTTTCTTAGATGAGTCGGAAGTCAAATTATTTTAAATGCAGTTTTGTTCCAAAGATCAAGTAAATTCTAAAAACACCCTTATAATTGAAATGGGGCAATTTTTGACGAAGATATGGCCATTTATTTCAAGGATGACCCTATTTAATGCTTTCCATATATTTTCTATTTATCGAAGAATATCCCTTAATATCTTTTTTAGATGAGTCGGAAGTCAAATTATTTTAATGCAGTTTTGTTCCAAAGATCAAGTGAATTCTAAAAACACCTTTATAATTGAAATGGAGCAATTTTTGTCGAAGATATGGCCATTTATTTCAAGGTAGACCCTATTTAATGTTTTCCATATATTTTCTATTTATCGAAGAATATCCCTTAATATCTTTCTTAGATGAGTCGGAAGTCAAATTATTTTAATACAGTTTTGTCTCAAAGATTAAGCGAATTCTAAAAACACCTTTATAATTGAAATGGGGCAATTTTTGACGAAGATATGGCCATTTATTTCAAGGTTGACCCTATTTAATGCTTTCCATATATTTTCTATTTATCGAAGAATATCCCTTAATATCTTTTTTAGATGAGTCGGAAGTCAAATTATTTTAATGCAGTTTTGTTCCAAAGATCAAGTGAATTCTAAAAACACCTTTATAATTGAAATGGGGCAATTTTTGACGAAGATATGGCCATTTATTTCAAGGTAGACCCTATTTAATGCTTTCCATATATTTTCTATTTATCGAAGAATATCCCTTAATACCTTTCTTAGATGAGTCGGAAGTCAAATTATTTTAATGCAGTTTTGTTCCAAAGATCAAGTGAACTCTAAAAACACCTTTATATGTGAAATGGGGCAATTTTTGACGAAGATATGGCCATTTATTTCAAGGTAGACCCTATTTAATGCTTTCCATATATTTTCTATTTATCGAAGAATATCCCTTAATATCTTTCTTACATGAGTCGGAAGTCAAATTCTTTTAATGCAGTTTTGTTTCAAAGATTAAGCGAATTCTAAAAACACCTTTATAATTGAAATTGGGCAATTTTTGACGAAGATATGGCCATTTATTTCAAGGTAGACCCTATTTAATGCTTTCCATATATTTTCTATTTATCGAAGAATATCCCTTAATATCTTTTTTAGATGAGTCGGAAGTCAAATTATTTGAAAGCAGTTTTCTTCCAAAGATTAAGCGAATTCTAAAAACACCTTTATAATTGAAATGGGGCAATTTTTGACGAAGATATGGCTATTTATTTCAAGGTAGACCCTATTTAATGCTTTCCATATATTTTCTATTTATCGAAGAATATCCCTTAATTTCTTTCTTAGATGAGTCGGAAGTCAAATTATTTTAATACAGTTTTGTTCCAAAGATCAAGCGAATTCTAAAAACACCTTTATAATTGCAATGGGGCAATTTTTGACGAAGATATGGCCATTTATTTCAAGGTAGACCCTATTTAATGCTTTCCATATATTTTCTATTTATCGAAGAATATCCCTTAATGTCTTTCTTAGATGAGTCGGAAGTCAAATTATTTTAATGCAGTTTTGTTCCAAAGATCAAGTGAATTCTAAAAACACCTTTATAATTGCAATGGGGCAATTTTTGACGAAGATATGGCCATTTATTTCAAGGTAGACCCTATTTAATGCTTTCCATATATTTTCTATTTATCGAAGAATATCCCTTAATATCTTTCTTAGATGAGTCGGAAGGCAAATTATTTTAATGCAGTTTTGTTTCAAAGATTAAGCGAATTCTAAAAACACTTTATAATTGAAATGGGGCAATTTTTGACGAAGATATGGCCATTTATTTCAAGGTAGACAATATTTAATGCTTTCCATATATTTTCTATTTATCGAAGAATATCCCTTAATATCTTTCTTAGATGAGTCGGAAGTCAAATTATTTTAATGCAGTTTTGTTTCAAAGATTAAGCGAATTCTAAAAACACCTTTATAATTGAAGTGGGGCAATTTTTGACGAAGATATGGCCATTTATTTCAAGGTAGACCCTATTTAATGCTTTCCATATATTTTCTATTTATCGAAGAATATCCCTTAACATCTTTTTTAGATGAGTCGGAAGTCAAATTCTTTTAATGCAGTTTTGTTCCAAAAATCAAGTGAATTCTAAAAACACCTTTATAATTGAAATGGGGCAATTTTTGACGAAGATATGGCCATTTATTTCAAGGTAGACCCTATTTAATGCTTTCCATATATTTTCTATTTATCGAAGAATATCCCTTAATATCGTTTTTAGATGAGTCGCAAGTCAAATTATTTTAATACACTTTTGTTCCAAAGATCAAGCGAATTCTAAAAACACCTTTATAATTGAAATGGGGAAATTTTTGACGAAGATATGGCCATTTATTTCAAGGTAGACCCTATTTAATGCTTTCCATATATTTTCTATTTATCGAAGAATATCCCTTAATGTCTTTCTTAGATGAGTCGGAAGTCAAATTATTTTAATGCAGTTTTGTTTCAAAGATCAAGTGAATTCTAAAAACACCTTTATAATTGAAATGGAGCAATTTTTGACGAAGATATGGCCATTTATTTCAAGGTAGACCCTATTTAATGCTTTCCATATATTTTCTATTTATCGAAGAATATCCCTTAATATCTTTCTTAGATGAGTCGGAAGTCAAATTATTTTAATGCAGTTTTGTTCCAAAGATCAAGTGAACTCTAAAAACACCTTTATAATTGAAATGGGGCAATTTTTGACGAAGATATGGCCATTTATTTCAAGGTAGACAATATTTAATGCTTTCCATATATTTTCTATTTATCGAAGAATATCCCTTAATATCTTTCTTAGATGAGTCGGAAGTCAAATTCTTTTAATGCAGTTTTGTTCCAAAGATCAGGCGAATTCTAAAAACACCTTTATAATTGAAATTGAGCAATTTTAGATGAAGATATGGCCATTTATTTCAAGGTAGACCCTATTTAATGCTTTCCATATATTTTCTATTTATCGAAGAATATCCCTTAATATCTTTCTTAGATGAGCCGGAAGTCAAATTATTTTAATGCAGTTTTGTTCCAAAGATCGAGCGAATTCTAAAAACACCTTTATAATTGAAATGGGGCAATTTTTGACGAAGATATGGCCATTTATTTCAAGGTAGACCCTATTTAATGCTTTCCATATATTTTCTATTTATCGAAGAATATCCCTTAATATCTTTCTTAGATGAGTCGGAAGTCAAATTATTTTAATGCAGTTTTATTCCAAAGATCAAGCGAATTCTAAAAACACCTTTATAATTGAAATGGGGCAATTTTTGACGAAGATATGGCCATTTATTTCAAGGTAGACCCTATTTAATGCTTTCCATATATTTTCTATTTATCGAAGAATATCCCTTAATATCTTTCTTAGATGAGTCGGAAGTCAAATTATTTTAAAGCAGTTTTGTTTCAAAGATTAAGCGAATTCTAAAAACTCCTTTATAATTGAAATGGGGCAATTTTTGACGAAGATATGCCCATTTATTTCAAGGTAGACCCTATTTAATGCTTTCCATATATTTTCTATTTATCGAAGAATATCCCTTAATATCTTTTTTAGATGAGTCGGAAGTCAAATTATTTTAATGCAGTTTTGTTCCAAAGATCAAGCGAATTCTAAAAACACCTTTATAATTGAAATGGGGCAATTTTTGACGAAGATATGGCCATTTATTTCAAGGTAGACCCTATTTAATGCTTTCCATATATTTTCTATTTATCGAAGAATATCCCTTAATGTCTTTCTTAGATGAGTCGGAAGTCAAATTATTTTAATGCAGTTTTGTTCCAAAGATCAAGTGAATTCTAAAAACACCTTTATAATTGAAATGGAGCAATTTTTGACGAAGATATGGCCATTTATTTCAAGGTAGACCCTATTTAATGCTTTCCATATATTTTCTATTTATCGAAGAATATCCCTTAATGTCTTTCTTAGATGAGTCGGAAGTCAAATTATTTTAATACAGTTTTGTTTCAAAGATTAAGCGAATTCTAAAAACACCTTTATAATTGAAATGGGGCAATTTTTGACGAAGATATGGCCATTTATTTCAAGGTAGACCCTATTTAATGCTTTCCATATATTTTCTATTTATCGAAGAATATCCCTTAATATCTTTCTTAGATGAGTCGGAAGTCAAATTATTTTAATGCAGTTTTGTTTCAAAGATTAAGCGAATTCTAAAAACACCTTTATAATTGAAGTGGGGCAATTTTTGACGAAGATATGGCCATTTATTTCAAGGTAGACCCTATTTAATGCTTTCCATATATTTTCTATTTATCGAAGAATATCCCTTAATATCTTTTTAGATGAGTCGGAAGTCAAATTCTTTTAATGCAGTTTTGTTCCAAAGATCAAGTGAATTCTAAAAACACCTTTATAATTGAAATGGGGCAATTTTTGACGAAGATATGGCCATTTATTTCAAGGTAGACCCTATTTAATGCTTTCCATATATTTTCTATTTATCGAAGAATATCCCTTAATATCTTTTTTAGATGAGTCGAAAGTCAAATTATTTTAATACAGTTTTGTTCCAAAGATCAAGCGAATTCTAAAAACACCTTTATAATTGAAATGGGGCAATTTTTGATGAAGATATGGCCATTTATTTCAAGGTAGACCCTATTTAATGCTTTCCATATATTTTCTATTTATCGAAGAATATCCCTTAATATCTTTCTTAGATGAGTCGGAAGTCAAATTATTTTAAAGCAGTTTTGTTTCAAAGATTAAGCGAATTCTAAAAACTCCTTTATAATTGAAATGGGGCAATTTTTGACGAAGATATGCCCATTTATTTCAAGGTAGACCCTATTTAATGCTTTCCATATATTTTCTATTTATCGAAGAATATCCCTTAATATCTTTTTTAGATGAGTCGGAAGTCAAATTATTTTAATGCAGTTTTGTTCCAAAGATCAAGCGAATTCTAAAAACACCTTTATAATTGAAATGGGGCAATTTTTGACGAAGATATGGCCATTTATTTCAAGGTAGACCCTATTTAATGCTTTCCATATATTTTCTATTTATCGAAGAATATCCCTTAATGTCTTTCTTAGATGAGTCGGAAGTCAAATTATTTTAATGCAGTTTTGTTCCAAAGATCAAGTGAATTCTAAAAACACCTTTATAATTGAAATGGAGCAATTTTTGACGAAGATATGGCCATTTATTTCAAGGTAGACCCTATTTAATGCTTTCCATATATTTTCTATTTATCGAAGAATATCCCTTAATATCTTTCTTAGATGAGTCGGAAGTCAAATTATTTTAATACAGTTTTGTTCCAAAGATCAAGCGAATTCTAAAAACACCTTTATAATTGAAATGGGGCAATTTTTGACGAAGATATGGCCATTTATTTCAAGGTAGACCCTATTTAATGCTTTCCATATATTTTCTATTTATCGAAGAATATCCCTTAATATCTTTCTTAGATGAGTCGGAAGTCAAATTATTTAAATGCAGTTTTGTTTCAAAGATTAAGCGAATTCTAAAAACACCTTTATAATTGAAATGGGGCAATTTTTGACGAAGATATGGCCATTTATTTCAAGGTAGACCCTATTTAATGCTTTCCATATATTTTCTATTTATCGAAGAATATCCCTTAATATCTTTTTTAGATGAGTCGGAAGTCAAATTCTTTTAATGCAGTTTTGTTCCAAAGATCAAGTGAATTCTAAAAACACCTTTATAATTGAAATGGGGCAATTTTTGACGAAGATATGGCCATTTATTTCAAGGTAGACCCTATTTAATGCTTTCCATATATTTTCTATTTATCGAAGAATATCCCTTAATATCGTTTTTAGATGAGTCGCAAGTCAAATTATTTTAATACAGTTTTGTTCCAAAGATCAAGCGAATTCTAAAAACACCTTTATAATTGAAATGGGGAAATTTTTGACGAAGATATGGCCATTTACTTCAAGGTAGACCCTATTTAATGCTTTCCATATATTTTCTATTTATCGAAGAATATCCCTTAATATCTTTCTTAGATGAGTCGGAAGTCAAATTATTTTAATGCAGTTTTGTTCCAAAGATCAAGTGAATTCTAAAAACACCTTTATAATTGAAATGGGGCAATTTTTGACGAAGATATGGCCATTTATTTCAAGGTAGACCCTATTTAATGCTTTCCATATATTTTCTATTTATCGAAGAATATCCCTTAATATCTTTCTTAGATGAGTCGGAAGTCAAACTATTTTAATGCAGTTTTGTTTCAAAGATTAAGCGAATTCTAAAAACACTTTTATAATTGAAATGGGGCAATTTTAGACGAAGATATGGCCATTTATTTCAAGGTAGACCCTATTTAATGCTTTCCATATATTTTCTATTTATCGAAGAATATCCCTTAATATCTTTCTTAGATGAGTCGGAAGTCAAATTATTTTAATGCAGTTTTGTTTCAAAGATTAAGCGAATTCTAAAAACACCTTTATAATTGAAGTGGGGCAATTTTTGACGAAGATATGGCCATTTATTTCAAGGTAGACCCTATTTAATGCTTTCCATATATTTTCTATTTATCGAAGAATATCCCTTAATATCTTTTTTAGATGAGTCGGAAGTCAAATTATTTTAATGCAGTTTTGTTCCAAAGATCAAGTGAATTCTAAAAACACCTTTATAATTGAAATGGGGCAATTTTTGACGAAGATATGGCCATTTATTTCAAGGTAGACCCTATTTAATGCTTTCCATATATTTTCTATTTATCGAAGAATATCCCTTAATATCGTTTTTAGATGAGTCGCAAGTCAAATTATTTTAATACAGTTTTGTTCCAAAGATCAAGCGAATTCTAAAAACACCTTTATAATTGAAATGGGGCAATTTTTGACGAAGATATGGCCATTTATTTCAAGGTAGACCCTATTTAATGCTTTCCATATATTTTCTATTTATCGAAGAATATCCCTTAATATCTTTCTTAGATGAGTCGGAAGTCAAATTATTTTAATGCAGTTTTGTTCCAAAGATCAAGTGAACTCTAAAAACACCTTTATAATTGAAATGGAGCAATTTTTGACGAAGATATGGCCATTTATTTCAAGGTAGACCCTATTTAATGCTTTCCATATATTTTCTATTTATCGAAGAATATCCCTTAATATCTTTTTTAGATGAGTCGGAAGTCAAATTATTTTAATGCAGTTTTGTTTCAAAGATTAAGCGAATTCTAAAAACACCTTTATAATTGAAATGGGGCAATTTTTGACGAAGATATGGCCATTTATTTCAAGGTAGACCCTATTTAATGCTTTCCATATATTTTCTATTTATCGAAGAATATCCCTTAATATCTTTCTTAGATGAGTCGGAAGTCAAATTATTTTAAAGCAGTTTTGTTTCAAAGATTAAGCGAATTCTAAAAACTCCTTTATAATTGAAATGGGGCAATTTTTGACGAAGATATGGCCATTTATTTCAAGGTAGACCCTATTTAATGCTTTCCATATATTTTCTATTTATCGAGGAATATCCCTTAATATCTTTTTTTAGATGAGTCGGAAGTCAAATTATTTTTAATGCAGTTTTGTTCCAAAGATCAAGTGAATTCTAAAAACACCTTTATAATTGAAATGGGGCAATTTTTGACGAAGATATGGCCATTTATTTCAAGGTAGACCCTATTTAATGCTTTCCATATATTTTCTATTTATCGAAGAATATCCCTTAATATCTTTCTTAGATGAGTCGGAAGTCAAATTATTTTAATGCAGTTTTGTTCCAAAGATCAAGTGAACTCTAAAAACACCTTTATAATTGAAATGGGGCAATTTTTGACGAAGATATGGCCATTTATTTCAAGGTAGACCCTATTTAATGCTTTCCATATATTTTCTATTTATCGAAGAATATCCCTTAATATCTTTCTTAGATGAGTCGGAAGTCAAATTATTTTAATGCAGTTTTGTTCCAAAGATCAAGCGAATTCTAAAAATACCTTTATAATTGAAGTGGGGCAATTTTTGACGAAGATATGGCCATTTATTTCAAGGTAGACCCTATTTAATGCTTTCAATATATTTTCTATTTATCGAAGAATATCCCTTAATATCTTTCTTAGATGAGTCGGAAGTCAAATTATTTTAATGCAGTTTTGTTCCAAAGATCAAGTGAATTCTAAAAACACCTTTATAATTGAAATGGAGCAATTTTTGACGAAGATATGGCCATTTATTTCAAGGTAGACCCTATTTAATGCTTTCCATATATTTTCTATTTATCGAAGAATATCCCTTAATATCTTTTTTAGATGAGTCGGAAGTCAAATTATTTTAATGCAGTTTTGTTTCAAAGATTAAGCGAATTCTAAAAACACCTTTATAATTGAAATGGGGCAATTTTTGACGAAGATATGGCCATTTATTTCAAGGTAGACCCTATTTAATGCTTTCCATATATTTTCTATTTATCGAAGAATATCCCTTAATATCTTTCTTAGATGAGTCGGAAGTCAAATTATTTTATAGCAGTTTTGTTTCGAAGATTAAGCGAATTCTAAAAACTCCTTTATAATTGAAATGGGGCAATTTTTTACGAAGATATGGCCATTTATTTCAAGGTAGACCCTATTTAATGCTTTCCATATATTTTCTATTTATCGAGGAATATCCCTTAATATCTTTCTTAGATGAGTCGGAAGTCAAATTATTTTAATGCAGTTTTGTTCCAAAGATCAAGTGAATTCTAAAAACACCTTTATAATTGAAATGGGGCAATTTTTGACGAAGATATGGCCATTTATTTCAAGGTAGACCCTATTTAATGCTTTCCATATATTTTCTATTTATCGAAGAATATCCCTTAATATCTTTCTTAGATGAGTCGGAAGTCAAATTATTTTAATGCAGTTTTGTTCCAAAGATCAAGTGAACTCTAAAAACACCTTTATAATTGAAGTGGGGCAATTTTTGATGAAGATATGGCCATTTATTTCAAGGTAGACCCTATTTAATGCTTTCCATATATTTTCTATTTATCGAAGAATATCCCTTAATATCTTTCTTAGATGAGTCGGAAGTCAAATTATTTTAATGCAGTTTTGTTCCAAAGATCAAGTGAATTCTAAAAACACCTTTATAATTGAAATGGGGCAATTTTTGACGAAGATATGGCCATTTATTTCAAGGTAGACCCTATTTAATGCTTTCAATATATTTTCTATTTATCGAAGAATATCCCTTAATATCTTTCTTAGATGAGTCGGAAGTCAAATTATTTTAATGCAGTTTTGTTCCAAAGATCAAGTGAATTCTAAAAACACCTTTGTAATTGAAATGGGGCAATTTTTGACGAAGATATGGCCATTTATTTCAAGGTAGACCCTATTTAATGCTTTCCATATATTTTCTATTTATCGAAGAATATCCCTTAATATCTTTCTTAGATGAGTCGGAAGTCAAATTATTTTAATACAGTTTTGTCTCAAAGATTAAGCGAATTCTAAAAACACATTTATAATTGAAATGGGGCAATTTTTGACGAAGATATGGCCATTTATTTCAAGGTAGACCCTATTTAATGCTTTCCATATATTTTCTATTTATCGAAGAATATCCCTTAATATCTTTCTTAGATGAGTCGGAAGTCAAATTATTTTAATGCAGTTTTGTTCCAAAGATCAAGTGAATTCTAAAAACACCTTTATAATTGAAATGGGGCAATTTTTGACGAAGATATGGCCATTTATTTCAAGGTAGACCCTATTTAATGCTTTCCATATATTTTCTATTTATCGAAGAATATCCCTTAATATCTTTCTTAGATGAGTCGGAAGTCAAATTATTTTAATGCAGTTTTGTTCCAAAGATCAAGCGATTCTAAAAACACCTTTTATAATTGAAATGGGGCAATTTTTGACGAAGATATGGCCATTTATTTCAAGGTAGACCCTATTTAATGCTTTCCATATATTTTCTATTTATCGAAGAATATCCCTTAATGTCTTTCTTAGATGAGTCGGAAGTCAAATTATTTTAATGCAGTTTTGTTCCAAAGATCAAGTGAATTCTAAAAACACCTTTATAATTGAAATGGGGCATTTTTTGACGAAGATATGGCCATTTATTTCAAGGTATACCCTATTTAATGCTTTCCATATATTTTCTATTTATCGAAGAATATCCCTTAATATCTTTCTTAGATGAGTCGGAAGTCAAATTATTTTAATGCAGTTTTGTTTCAAAGATCAAGCGAATTCTAAAAACACCTTTATAATTGAAATGGGGCAATTTTTGACGAAGATATGGCCATTTATTTCAAGGTAGACCCTATTTAATGCTTTCCATATATTTTCTATTTATCGAAGAATATCCCTTAATATCTTTCTTAGATGAGTCGGAAGTCAAATTATTTTAATGCAGTTTTGTTTCAAAGATCAAGCGAATTCTAAAAACACCTTTATAATTGAAATGGGGCAATTTTTGACGAAGATATGGCCATTTATTTCAAGGTAGACCCTATTTAATGCTTTCCATATATTTTCTATTTATCGAAGAATATCCCTTAATATCTTTCTTAGATGAGTCGGAAGTCAAATTATTTTAATGCAGTTTTGTTCCAAAGATCAAGTGAATTCTAAAAACACCTTTATAATTGAAATGGGGCAATTTTTGACGAAGATATGGCCATTTATTTCAAGGTAGACCCTATTTAATGCTTTCCATATATTTTCTATTTATCGAAGAATATCCCTTAATATCTTTCTTAGATGAGTCGGAAGTCAAATTATTTTAATGCAGTTTTGTTCCAAAGATCAAGTGAATTCTAAAAACACCTTTATAATTGAAATGGGGCAATTTTTGACGAAGATATGGCCATTTATTTCAAGGTAGACCCTATTTAATGCTTTCCATATATTTTCTATTTATCGAAGAATATCCCTTAATATCTTTCTTAGATGAGTCGGAAGTCAAATTATTTTAATGCAGTTTTGTTCCAAAGATCAAGCGAATTCTAAAAACACCTTTATAATTGAAATGGGGCAATTTTTGACGAAGATATGGCCATTTATTTCAAGGTAGACCCTATTTAATGCTTTCCATATATTTTCTATTTATCGAAGAATATCCCTTAATATCTTTCTTAGATGAGTCGGAAGTCAAATTATTTTAATGCAGTTTTGTTCCAAAGATCGAGTGAATTCTAAAAACACCTTTATAATTGAAATGGGGCAATTTTTGACGAAGATATGGCCATTTATTTCAAGGTAGACCCTATTTAATGCTTTCCATATATTTTCTATTTATCGAAGAATATCCCTTAATATCTTTCTTAGATGAGTCGGAAGTCAAATTATTTTAATGCAGTTTTGTTCCAAAGATCAAGTGAATTCTAAAAACACCTTTATAATTGAAATGGGGCAATTTTTGACGAAGATATGGCCATTTATTTCAAGGTAGACCCTATTTAATGCTTTCCATATATTTTCTATTTATCGAAGAATATCCCTTAATATCTTTCTTAGATGAGTCGGAAGTCAAATTATTTTAATGCAGTTTTGTTCCAAAGATCAAGTGAATTCTAAAAACACCTTTATAATTGAAATGGGGCAATTTTTGACGAAGATATGGCCATTTATTTCAAGGTAGACCCTATTTAATGCTTTCCATATATTTTCTATTTATCGAAGAATATCCCTTAATATCTTTTTTAGATGAGTCGGAAGTCAAATTATTTTAATGCAGTTTTGTTCCAAAGATCAAGTGAATTCTAAAAACACCTTTATAATTGAAATGGGGCAATTTTTGACGAAGATATGGCCATTTATTTCAAGGTAGACCCTATTTAATGCTTTCCATATATTTTCTATTTATCGAAGAATATCCCTTAATATCTTTCTTAGATGAGTCGGAAGTCAAATTATTTTAATGCAGTTTTGTTTCAAAGATCAAGTGAATTCTAAAAACACCTTTATAATTGAAATGGGGCAATTTTTGACGAAGATATGGCCATTTATTTCAAGGTAGACCCTATTTAATGCTTTCCATATATTTTCTATTTATCGAAGAATATCCCTTAATATCTTTCTTAGATGAGTCGGAAGTCAAATTATTTTAATGCAGTTTTGTTCCAAAGATCAAGCGAATTCTAAAAACACCTTTATAATTGAAATGGGGCAATTTTTGACGAAGATATGGCCATTTATTTCAAGGTAGACCCTATTTAATGCTTTCCATATATTTTCTATTTATCGAAGAATATCCCTTAATATCTTTCTTAGATGAGTCGGAAGTCAAATTATTTTAATGCAGTTTTGTTCCAAAGATCAAGTGAATTCTAAAAACACCTTTATAATTGAAATGGGGCAATTTTTGACGAAGATATGGCCATTTATTTCAAGGTAGACCCTATTTAATGCTTTCCATATATTTTCTATTTATCGAAGAATATCCCTTAATATCTTTCTTAGATGAGTCGGAAGTCAAATTATTTTAATGCAGTTTTGTTCCAAAGATCAAGTGAATTCTAAAAACACCTTTATAATTGAAATGGGGCAATTTTGACGAAGATATGGCCATTTATTTCAAGGTAGACCCTATTTAATGCTTTCCATATATTTTCTATTTATCGAAGAATATCCCTTAATATCTTTCTTAGATGAGTCGGAAGTCAAATTATTTTAATGCAGTTTTGTTCCAAAGATCAAGTGAATTCTAAAAACACCTTTATAATTGAAATGGGGCAATTTTTGACGAAGATATGGCCATTTATTTCAAGGTAGACCCTATTTAATGCTTTCCATATATTTTCTATTTATCGAAGAATATCCCTTAATATCTTTCTTAGATGAGTCGGAAGTCAAATTATTTTAATGCAGTTTTGTTCCAAAGATCAAGTGAATTCTAAAAACACCTTTATAATTGAAATGGGGCAATTTTTGACGAAGATATGGCCATTTATTTCAAGGTAGACCCTATTTAATGCTTTCCATATATTTTCTATTTATCGAAGAATATCCCTTAATATCTTTCTTAGATGAGTCGGAAGTCAAATTATTTTAATGCAGTTTTGTTCCAAAGATCAAGTGAATTCTAAAAACACCTTTATAATTGAAATGGGGCAATTTTTGACGAAGATATGGCCATTTATTTCAAGGTAGACCCTATTTAATGCTTTCCATATATTTTCTATTTATCGAAGAATATCCCTTAATATCTTTCTTAGATGAGTCGGAAGTCAAATTATTTTAATGCAGTTTTGTTCCAAAGATCAAGTGAATTCTAAAAACACCTTTATAATTGAAATGGGGCAATTTTTGACGAAGATATGGCCATTTATTTCAAGGTAGACCCTATTTAATGCTTTCCATATATTTTCTATTTATCGAAGAATATCCCTTAATATCTTTCTTAGATGAGTCGGAAGTCAAATTATTTTAATGCAGTTTTGTTCCAAAGATCAAGTGAATTCTAAAAACACCTTTATAATTGAAATGGGGCAATTTTTGACGAAGATATGGCCATTTATTTCAAGGTAGACCCTATTTAATGCTTTCCATATATTTTCTATTTATCGAAGAATATCCCTTAATATCTTTCTTAGATGAGTCGGAAGTCAAATTATTTTAATGCAGTTTTGTTCCAAAGATCAAGCGAATTCTAAAAACACCTTTATAATTGAAATGGGGCAATTTTTGACGAAGATATGGCCATTTATTTCAAGGTAGACCCTATTTAATGCTTTCCATATATTTTCTATTTATCGAAGAATATCCCTTAATATCTTTCTTAGATGAGTCGGAAGTCAAATTATTTTAATGCAGTTTTGTTCCAAAGATCAAGCGAATTCTAAAAACACCTTTATAATTGAAATGGGGCAATTTTTGACGAAGATATGGCCATTTATTTCAAGGTAGACCCTATTTAATGCTTTCCATATATTTTCTATTTATCGAAGAATATCCCTTAATATCTTTCTTAGATGAGTCGGAAGTCAAATTATTTTAATGCAGTTTTGTTCCAAAGATCAAGTGAATTCTAAAAACACCTTTATAATTGAAATGGGGCAATTTTTGACGAAGATATGGCCATTTATTTCAAGGTAGACCCTATTTAATGCTTTCCATATATTTTCTATTTATCGAAGAATATCCCTTAATATCTTTTTTAGATGAGTCGGAAGTCAAATTATTTTAATACAGTTTTGTTCCAAAGATTAAGCGAATTCTAAAAAACACCTTTATAATTGAAATGGGGCAATTTTTGACGAAGATATGGCCATTTATTTCAAGGTAGACCCTATTTAATGCTTTCCATATATTTTCTATTTATCGAAGAATATCCCTTAATGTCTTTCTTAGATGAGTCGGAAGTCAAATTATTTTAATGCAGTTTTGTTTCAAAGATCAAGTGAATTCCAAAAACACCTTTATAATTGAAATGGGGCAATTTTTGACGAAGATATGGCCATTTATTTCAAGGTAGACCCTATTTAATGCTTTCCATATATTTTCTATTTATCAAGAATATCCCTTAATATCTTTCTTAGATGAGTCGGAAGTCAAATTATTTTAATGCAGTTTTGTTCCAAAGATCAAGTGAATTCTAAAAAAACACCTTTATAATTGAAATGGGGCAATTTTTGACGAAGATATGGCCATTTATTTCAAGGTAGAACCTATTTAATGCTTTCCATATATTTTTCTATTTATCGAAGAATATCCCTTAATATCTTTCTTAGATGAGTCGGAAGTCAAATTATTTTAATACAGTTTTCTTCCAAAGATCAAGCCGAATTCACAAGAAAACTCCTTTATAAACTGAAATTGGGGAACTTGGTTAATGACGAAAGACATATGGCCATTTATTTCAAGGTAGACCCTATTTAATGCTTTCCATATATTTTCTATTTATCGAAGAATATCCCTTAATATCTTTCTTAGATGAGTTCGAAAGTCAAAATTATTTTAATGCAGTTTTGGTTTCAAAAGATTAAGCGAATTCTAAAAACACCGCTGTACCTAATTGAAATGGGGCACACTTTTGACCGAAGATATGGCCATTTATTTCAAGGATGACCCTATTTAATGCTTTCCATATATTCTTTTCTATTTATCGAAGAATATCCCTTTAATATCTTTCTTAGATGAGTCGGAAGTCAAATTTATTTTAATAAATTTTGTCTCAAAGATTAAGGGAATTCTGGAAACACCTTTATAATTGAAATGGGGCAATTTTTGACGAAGATATGGCCATTTATTTCAAGGTAGACCCTAGTTTAATGCTTTCCATATATTTTCTATTTATTTCAAGATCATCCCCTTAATGTCTTTTCTTAGATGAGTCGGAAGTCAAATTATTTTAATGCAGTTTTATTCCAAAGATCAAGTGAATTCTAAAAACACCTTTATATTTGAAGTGGGGCATTTTTTAATGAAGATATGGCCATTTATTTCAAGGTAGACCCTATTTAATGCTTTCCATATATTTTTCTATTTATCGAAGAATATCCTTTAATATCTTTTTTAGATGAGTCGGAAGTCACGTCTATTTTGACACAGTTTGTTTCCAAAGATCAAACGAATTCTGAAAACACCTTTATAATTGAAATAGGCAATTTTTGACGAAGATATGGCCATTTATTTCAAGGTGACCTACCTTATTTAATGCTTTCCATATACTTTCTTATTTATCGAAGAATATCCCTTAATATCTTTCTTAGATGAGTCGGAAGAGTCAAATTATTTTAACGCACTTTTTGTTCCAAAGATCGAGCGAATTCTGAAAACACCTTTATAATTTAGCTGGGGCAATTTTTTGGACGAAGATATGGCTATTTATTTCAAGGACCCATTTAATGCTTT
>NW_025063531.1:0-4132 GCF_018153295.1 Drosophila grimshawi
CTGCATTAAAATAATTTGACTTCCGACTCATCTAAGAAAGATATTAAGGGATATTCTTTGATAAATAGAAAATATATGGAAAGCATTAAATAGGGTCTACCTTGAAATAAATGGCCATATCTTCGTCAAAAATTGCCCCATTTCAATTATAAAGGTGTTTTTAGAATTCACTCGATCTTTGGAACAAAACTGCATTAAAATAATTTGACTTCGACTCATCTAAGAAGATATTAAGGGATATTCTTCGATAAATAGAAAATATGGAAAGCATTAAATAGGGTCTACCTTGAAATAAATGGCCATATCTTCGTCAAAAATTGCCCCATTTCAATTATAAAGGTGTTTTTAGAATTCACTCGATCTTTGGAACAAAACTGCATTAAAATAATTTGACTTCCGACTCATCTAAGAAAGATATTAAAGGGATATTCTTCGATAAATAGAAAATATATGGAAAGCATTAAATAGGGTCTACCTTGAAATAAATGGCCATATCTTCGTCAAAAATTGCCCCACTTCAATTATAAAGGTGTTTTTAGAATTCACTTGATCTTTGGAACAAAACTGCATTAAAATAATTTGACTTCCGACTCATCTAAGAAAGATATT
The DNA here is from genome assembly GCF_018153295.1 of Drosophila grimshawi. Lineage (NCBI taxonomy): Eukaryota > Metazoa > Arthropoda > Insecta > Diptera > Drosophilidae > Drosophila > Drosophila grimshawi. Next base: position 610 of record NW_025063531.1, read on the forward strand.
AAGGGATATTCTTCGATAAATAGAAAATATATGGAAAGCATTAAATAGGGTCTACCTTGAAATAAATGGCCATATCTTCGTCAAAAATTGCCCCATTTCAATTATAAAGGTGTTTTTAGAATTCACTTGATCTTTGGAACAAAACTGCATTAAAATAATTTGACTTCCGACTCATCTAAGAAAGATATTAAGGGATATTCTTCGATAAATAGAAAATATATGGAAAGCATTAAATAGGGTCTACCTTGAAATAAATGGCCATATCTTCGTCAAAAATTGCCCCATTTCAATTATAAAGGTGTTTTTAGAATTCACTCGATCTTTGGAACAAAACTGCATTAAAATAATTTGACTTCCGACTCATCTAAGAAAGATATTAAGGGATATTCTTCGATAAATAGAAAATATATGGAAAGCATTAAATAGGGTCTACCTTGAAATAAATGGCCATATCTTCGTCAAAAATTGCCCCATTTCAATTATAAAGGTGTTTTTAGAATTCACTTGATCTTTGGAACAAAACTGCATTAAAATAATTTGACTTCCGACTCATCTAAGAAAGATATTAAGGGATATTCTTCGATAAATAGAAAATATATGGAAAGCATTAAATAGGGTCTACCTTGAAATAAATGGCCATATCTTCGTCAAAAATTGCCCCATTTCAATTATAAAGGTGTTTTTAGAATTCGCTTGATCTTTGGAACAAAACTGCATTAAAATAATTTGACTTCCGACTCATCTAAGAAAGATATTAAGGGATATTCTTCGATAAATAGAAAATATATGGAAAGCATTAAATAGGGTCTACCTTGAAATAAATGGCCATATCTTCGTCAAAAATTGCCCCATTTCAATTATAAAGGTGTTTTTAGAATTCGCTCGATCTTTGGAACAAAACTGCATTAAAATAATTTGACTTCCGACTCATCTAAGAAAGATATTAAGGGATATTCTTCGATAAATAGAAAATATATGGAAAGCATTAAATAGGGTCTACCTTGAAATAAATGGCCATATCTTCGTCAAAAATTGCCCCATTTCAATTATAAAGGTGTTTTTAGAATTCACTTGATCTTTGGAACAAAACTGCATTAAAATAATTTGACTTCCGACTCATCTAAGAAAGATATTAAGGGATATTCTTCGATAAATAGAAAATATATGGAAAGCATTAAATAGGGTCTACCTTGAAATAAATGGCCATATCTTCGTCAAAAATTGCCCCATTTCAATTATAAAGGTGTTTTTAGAATTCGCTTGATCTTTGGAACAAAACTGCATTAAAATAATTTGACTTCCGACTCATCTAAGAAAGATATTAAGGGATATTCTTCGATAAATAGAAAATATATGGAAAGCATTAAATAGGGTCTACCTTGAAATAAATGGCCATATCTTCGTCAAAAATTGCCCCATTTCAATTATAAAGGTGTTTTTAGAATTCACTTGATCTTTGGAACAAAACTGCATTAAAATAATTTGACTTCCGACTCATCTAAGAAAGATATTAAGGGATATTCTTCGATAAATAGAAAATATATGGAAAGCATTAAATAGGGTCTACCTTGAAATAAATGGCCATATCTTCGTCAAAAATTGCCCCATTTCAATTATAAAGGTGTTTTTAGAATTCGCTTGATCTTTGAAACAAAACTGCATTAAAATAATTTGACTTCCGACTCATCTAAGAAAGATATTAAGGGATATTCTTCGATAAATAGAAAATATATGGAAAGCATTAAATAGGGTCTACCTTGAAATAAATGGCCATATCTTCGTCAAAAATTGCCCCATTTCAATTATAAAGGTGTTTTTAGAATTCACTCGATCTTTGGAACAAAACTGCATTAAAATAATTTGACTTCCGACTCATCTAAGAAAGATATTAAGGGATATTCTTCGATAAATAGAAAATATATGGAAAGCATTAAATAGGGTCTACCTTGAAATAAATGGCCATATCTTCGTCAAAAATTGCCCCATTTCAATTATAAGGTGTTTTTAGAATTCGCTCGATCTTTGGAACAAAACTGCATTAAAATAATTTGACTTCCGACTCATCTAAGAAGATATTAAGGGATATTCTTCGATAAATAGAAAATATATGGAAAGCATTAAATAGGGTCTACCTTGAAATAAATGGCCATATCTTCGTCAAAAATTGCCCCATTTCAATTATAAAGGTGTTTTTAGAATTCACTTGATCTTTGGAACAAAACTGCATTAAAATAATTTGACTTCCGACTCATCTAAGAAAGATATTAAGGGATATTCTTCGATAAATAGAAAATATATGGAAAGCATTAAATAGGGTCTACCTTGAAATAAATGGCCATATCTTCGTCAAAAATTGCCCCATTTCAATTATAAAGGTGTTTTTAGAATTCACTCGATCTTTGGAACAAAACTGCATTAAAATAATTTGACTTCCGACTCATCTAAGAAAGATATTAAGGGATATTCTTCGATAAATAGAAAATATATGGAAAGCATTAAATAGGGTCTACCTTGAAATAAATGGCCATATCTTCGTCAAAAATTGCCCCATTTCAATTATAAAGGTGTTTTTAGAATTCACTCGATCTTTGGAACAAAACTGCATTAAAATAATTTGACTTCCGACTCATCTAAGAAAGATATTAAGGGATATTCTTCGATAAATAGAAAATATATGGAAAGCATTAAATAGGGTCTACCTTGAAATAAATGGCCATATCTTCGTCAAAAATTGCCCCATTTCAATTATAAAGGTGTTTTTTAGAATTCACTTGATCTTTGGAACAAAACTGCATTAAAATAATTTGACTTCCGACTCATCTAAGAAAGATATTAAGGGATATTCTTTCGATAAATAGAAAATATATGGAAAGCATTAAATAGGGTCTACCTTGAAATAAATGGCCATATCTTCGTCAAAAATTGCCCCATTTCAATTATAAAGGTGTTTTTTAGAATTCACTTGATCTTTGGAACAAAACTGCATTAAAATAATTTGACTTCCGACTCATCTAAGAAAGATATTAAGGGATATTCTTCGATAAATAGAAAATATATGGAAAGCATTAAATAGGGTCTACCTTGAAATAAATGGCCATATCTTCGTCAAAAATTGCCCCATTTCAATTATAAAAAGGTGTTTTTAGAATTCACTTGATCTTTGGAACAAAACTGCATTAAAATAATTTGACTTCCGACTCATCTAAGAAGAAAGATATTAAGGGATATTCTTCGATAAATAGAAAATATATGGAAAGCATTAAATAGGGTCTACCTTGAAATAAATGGCCATATCTTCGTCAAAAATTGCCCCATTTCAATTATAAAGGTGTTTTTAGAATTCACTTGATCTTTGGAACAAAACTGCATTAAAATAATTTGACTTCCGACTCATCTAAGAAAGATATTAAGGGATATTCTTCGATAAATAGAAAATATATGGAAAGCATTAAATAGGGTCTACCTTGAAATAAATGGCCATATCTTCGTCAAAAATTGCCCCATTTCAATTATAAAGGTGTTT